>NC_090180.1:25391644-25691644 GCF_024679245.1 Pseudorasbora parva | reverse complement strand
CTTACCAGTTTAACTCAGTCGGCCTGGTATTCCACGTTAGATCTGGCAAGCGGCTATTGGCAAGTGCAGGTGGAAGAGGCGGACAGAGAGAAGACCGCCTTCACGACCCCCTTCGGACTATTCGAGTGGGATCGGATGCCCTTCGGCCTTTGCAACGCTCCTGCTACGTTCCAGCGATTGATGCAGCGATGTTTGGGTGGTCAATTGATGGAGTCCACACTGGTATATCTGGATGATGTTATTGTTTATTCCCCAGACTTCGAGTCCCATTTGCACCATCTCGAGAAGGTCTTTCAAGCTATGGAGAAGTATGGGCTGAAGCTCCAACCAGACAAATGTCACCTGTTGCGGAGAGAAGTAAGGTTCCTGGGCCACTGTGTAAGCGCTGCTGGGGTCTCTGTGGACCCGGAGAAGGTTTCAGCGGTACGAGAGTGGAATGTCCCGAAGACCGTGAGGCAAGTCAGATCCTTCTTGGGCTTTGTGGGGTATTATCGACGGTTCATTAAAGACTTCTCTAAGATCGCGAAGCCCCTGAACCAACTTCTGTCCGGGACGGGACGCCCTCGAGGCCGTGGATCTTCATCGATTGCTTGGGACTCTGAGTGTGGGAAAGCCTTTCAGCGGCTGAAACAAGAGCTGTTGCAATCCCCGATCTTGGCCTATGCAGATTTTACCCAACCCTTCGTCATGTACACAGATGCCAGTAACCTCGGCCTGGGGGCAGTGTTGGCCCAACGACAGGAGGGGGTGGAACGTGTGATCGCCTACGCTAGTCGGAGCCTCCATCCAGCCGAAAGAAATATGCCAACTATAGTTCCTTTAAGCTGGAGTTGTTGGCCTTGAAATGGGCGCTGAGCGAAAAATTTAAGGACTATCTGTGGGGCGCTAAGGTACAGGTAATCACTGACAACAACCCTCTTGTACACTTGCAGACCGCCAAGTTGGGAGCTGTGTAGCAGCGGTGGGTGGCACAGTTGGCCAATTATGAGTACGAGCTCCAGTACCGGCCTGGGAGAGAACATACAAATGCCGATGCTCTGTCCCGACTTCCGGAAGTAGAGGGCCTGAGGCGCCCACCTCAACAGCTACTAGACCAAGAGGAGAGGTATATGGTGGGCATTGTGGAGGCGCCGGGAGGCCAACGAGAGGCGGTGCCGATAAGCTGGGGTTGGGACCCTCGCCGCTGGAGAGAGCGGCAGCAAGAAGACAGCGGGTTGAGAACGCTACATTTTTTGTTTGTCTTGATATAAGTAATCAATTCAATAATTTTCATGGCGATATCTAAAGGTTAAACGTTTTACCCTATTCATGTGAGAAAAATAATGAATAGACATATGAATATGTTATATTTGGGTCTTTTTCTGAAATTTCCCCTAATGGGATTCTTCTGGGCTTTTTTTTTCTTTCTTTCTTACTCAGGACATATTGAGGATACAAAATCAGTTGAGTTTGATTCTGCAATTTGATTCTGTTGCAATTTGTTCACCCTTGTTTCCTTAAACGCCTGGACTAGTAGGCTATGTGCTTGCTTCAATAAAAATTAATACAGTTATGATGAAGCTAACTAGTTACTAGCTAGCTAGTTATTAGTTATCTAACATTAAAAACATGTTTCTATTTAATAAGAAAGTCATTCGAACCTCAAAGTGTTAACCTGTCACCTCTGACCTTTAACAGCTGTCACAGCTCCTGGTGCAGATGGGATGTGTTGTTGCAGGAACTGATTTGCTATAGGCTACTTCTGACTGGTCGAAATCTCATGCTACTTAGGACAAATGTAATGTACAGAAGTAGCTGCACTGCTTAAATACAAAATTAAAGTTTTTGAAGGAAAATATAATTAAAAAGTCACTCTGATGACATCATTTTTTATGTGAAATGTGCATTTTTACCCCCAGTTGTCATAGTATGGGGAAATATTTTGTTTTTTTAAACCTGAAACCAATTTTATTGGATTCCCCGACCCCAAAAATGTACACTTTGACACCAAATGTGTCATTATAGCGATAACAGAAGCAAAGATATGGAGTATTTTCGGCACATTGTCGGCCATTTTTGAAAAAACCTGTTTATTTTTGATAAAAATTGTGATCTCACTTGTGTCTTAGGATAAATTTATTTGTATGACCCTAAGGTACTTCCATACCAAAGGGGACCTTTGCATCATGACTTGAAGTCAAAAGTCACTTAACCTCCCTACTATAATTTAAAATCAAATTTTTAACTGTCAGAATTGTGGACATGTAAAAAACCATTACACTACAAAGTACACCATTTCCTTTAGGTGTATTTTCCTTTATTATTGATATTTCAGTTCAGTTGTGAAAGTGTTGTCATTTATTTTATTTTTTTTTTGATACTGCTTACCTTAAATGCTTGTTACACCTTGTTTATTGATTAATTCTGGTAGTTGCATTGTTACTACACAGTTGATTCAGTCATTGTAACTTCACTTGTTGTTCTCCAGCAACACTACAAAATTTATATAATTATACAAAGTTTTACCAGTCTATAGAAAAACATGACAACTCCCCGAGGACCTGCAGAGTTTATAGCTATTTTTAATCAGTCTGATTCAGTAATGATCGGAATATACATTCCCTACTATGCAACACTTTTGTGTATACATGATGTTTATATTATTTTATATATTTTTTAATTATACTGAAAATTAAATAATAAAACCTGTTCTTCTTCAGAATCCTGCCTGCAGTGGAAACCCCCATCAAGGAAATATTGGAAGAACTTGCAACAAAAATAAACTCCAATCAAACCTGCAAGTTTAATATTAACCGTGCCTCTGTACTGGATGGTGCTGTACGGGGATTTACCAGACTCTCATACAATCCAAATAACAGAATGGTGATCAGGTTCTCTGATGATAAAGGAAAGTATGAAGAGGCTATTGATCTGGGTGGTCCAAAGCGAGAATTTTTACGGTTACTCCTGGTGGCACTAATGCAGTCATCAATGTTTGAGGGAAAGGAGAACAGTCTCACCATGGCTCTTGATTCCCAAGGTTAACATTATATTTGTGCTGTTTGTTGTACATATTTGAGAACTTGTATTCTACATTGCATAATTGTGATTTTAAGGTTGTTTTAAGGCTGTTGTATTGATGTGTTCTCTAATTTCATGTCAGCCATCAGGGAGGACAGGTATTTCATAGCAGAGAGAGCAGTAGCAGCCAGCCTTGTACATGGAGGACCTGCACCGGGTTGTTTCTCTAAAACCCTATTTGACAGTTTAGTTCAGGGGCCAGACATGTGCATACCTGTCTTGGACGATGTAGCTGACTGTGAGCTTTATAATAAAATCAAAAAGGTTTGCTTACAAATGCAGTATAAACGTTTCATTTACTTATGTACCATCATGCTTTCTCAGATTTACTCAAAAATGTGTTCCGTTATAAAAGCCATAGCTTAGTATAACAATATTGTTTATAGAAAACGTCTCGGTTACGTATGTAACCCTCGTTCCCTGAAGGAGGGAATGGAGACGTACGTCAGAACTGAACCGACGAATTGGGATCTGCCCTCAGAGACCTATCCACTTCGAGTGTATAAAAACGAGCCAATCGGAGATTGGCATGTGATCCACACATTCCACGCTCCGCCCCGCAGCGCGGGTATAAATAGGAAGTGGAATGGTAGATCAAATGCTTTTTTCAACTGAGGAGCCGAATACGTGACTGGGCTCCTAGCTGAAGCACAGCTCCTGGCGACGGGACGTACGTCTCGTTCCCTCCAACGAGGGTTACATACGTAACCGAGACGTTCCCTTTCAGTCGGTCACGTTCGACGTACGTCAGAACTGAACCGACGAATTGGGATACCTTTGGAAAACGCCAGGATGCTGGCCCTTCCAGCGTCCTGCTTGAGCGCACTGGACCGTCTAGTATGGTACGGAAGTCAGGGCTCCAAGCAGGGAGGTCAGTCACTGCTTTTTTGCAAGACCCACTTAGAGTGACCATAGACCGCTGGGAAGCGTGTTCTTCTCGGGAGAAGGTACGCTGCGGGGCCACGTCCTTCAGGGAAGGAGTGGTGGCCGAATACACATAAGGACTAACCTGGCAGTGTAGTGCAACATATGGCAGTCTCTGGGGTGGTTCCAACCTAATTGTAGGGGGGAAAGAACACGCCCAGAGACGACAGAGCGGGCTCTGTCAAGGGAAAGACACGGGGCTAGCCCGAAGGGTAGCTGATACCGTGGACGAATACACATATGGGGTTGCCGTGAGGGAACCGCTACATATGGAACCCAGCCTACAACCACATTCCACAAGCATACGGGTGCAGGCCTAGCGTCAGACGGTCCGCAGCGTCTGACACCGCATGGGGTGACGGAGGAGCTCAACAGGGTTAGCCGGTTTCCCGGGGAACACAACTGGAGACAATAAACGCACGTATCCGGCCCAGAGGGTGGGAGTGGCGTTGCAAGCCGACACTTAGAACGGGCACTTAGCGCTCCTGGCCACCAGGGGCGAGGATGCGGGAAGATACCGGCTCTACACGTAAGCTATAAAACCTAGCAAACGTGTTAGGTGTCGCCCAGCCCGCAGCTCTACAAATGTCTGTCAGCGAGGCGCCTTGAACCAGCGCCCAGGAAGAAGCAACACTCCTAGTGGAGTTTGCTCTTACACTGAACGGGCAAGGCACGTCTTGGGACTGGTAAGCCATGACTATAGCATCCACTATCCAGTGGGCTAACCTCTGCTTGGAGACAGCCTTTCCCTTCTGCTGGCCTCCGTAACAGACGAAGAGTTGCTCTGAGGTCCGAAAGCTTTGGGTCCGGTCAATGTAAGCGCGAAGAGCGCGGACCGGACACAACAAAGCCAGGGCTGGGTCTGTCTCCTCCAAAGGCAGCGCTTGCAAGTTCACCACCTGGTCCCGGAAGGGAGTGGTAGGAACCTTGGGCACGTATCCGGGCCTGGGTCTCAGGACAACATGAGAGTTACCAGGCCCGAACTCTAGGCACGATTCGCTGACCGAAAGTGCATGCAGGTCCCCTACCCTCTTGATCGAAGCCAATGCAGTCAAGAGCACTGTCTTCATTGACAGGATTTTAATCTCAATAGACTCCAAAGGCTCGAAGGGAGGGCTCTGAAGTGCACTGAGCACTAGAGCTAAGTCCCAAGAGAGTATCGAGGATGGACGAGGAGGATTTAGTCTCCTCGCATCTCTGAGGAACCTGACGATTAGGTTGTGCCTTCCCACGGACTTACCTTCGACTGCGTCGTGATACGCCGCTATTGCGGCGACGTACACTTTGAGGGTGGAGGGAGACAGCCTTCGCTCCAACCCGTCTTGCAGGAAGGAAAGCACGACACCAATCGAACACCTTCGGGGGTCTTCCCGGCGGGAAGAGCACCACTCAACGAACAGGTTCCACTTCAGTACATAGAGGCGCCTCGTAGAGGGGGCTCTAGCTGAAGAGATGGTATCTACGACTGCTTGTGGTAGTCCATCTAGAACCTCCGCGTCCCGTCCAGGGACCAGACATGAAGATTCCAGAGGTCTGGACGTCCTCCCTGACTATGCACAGAACTTGTGCAAGAAGGCTCACTGGGGGAAACGCATATTTGCGTAGGTCCCGGGGCCAGCTGTGCGCCAGTGGATCTGTGCCGAGGGTACCCCCGGTCAGGGAATAGTACCACTGGCAATGGGTCGAGTCCGGAGAGGCAACAGGTCTACCTGTGCGGCTCCGAACTGGTCCCATATCAGCTGGACCGCCCGGGGGTGGAGTCGCCATTCTCCCGGAGGTGCTGACTGCCGAGAGAGCTCGTCGGCTGTCAGCGCACCAGGGACATGCATGGCCCGAAGCGACCTCAGATGCTTCTTACTCCACAGGAGCAGGTGGCGGGCGAGTTGGAGCATGCGACGGGAGCGTAGACCACCCTGACGATTGATGTACTCAACGGCCGCCATGCTGTCCGTACGGACCAGTACATGCTTGCCACATAGCGGCCCCTTGAGGCGGCGTAGTGCCAAGTGTACTGCTAGCAACTCGAGGCAATTGATATGCCAATGCAATTGTGGTTCCGTCCACAGACCCGCAACTGCATGCCCGTTGTACGTGGCCCCCCAACCCGTGGATGAGGCATCCGTGAACAGCACAGCATGCCTGGACACTTGTTCTAGGGGCACCCCGGCCCGGAGAAACGGGGCGTTGGACCACGGGCTGAAGGTTTGGCGGCAGTAAGGAGTCCCTGGGACCCGGTACTGGCCGCTCTGCCACGCCCACCTCGGGACTCGGCCATGAAGCCAGTGTTGGAGCGGTCTCATATGAAGCAATCCGAGCGGCGTGACCGTGGCTACGGATGCCATATGCCCCAGGAGCCTCTGAAAAAGTTTCAGTGGGACCGCTGTTCTGCCTTTGAACATATTCAAGCAGTTCAACACCGACCTGACTCGCTCCTCCGTGAGGCGCGCAGTCTGGTTGACCGAATCCAGCTCCATACCGAGGTAAGAAATACTCTGAGTAGGACAGAGCTTGCTCTTCTCTCGGTTGACCCGAAGGCCCAACAGGCTGAGGTGACTGAGCACCATGTCCCTGTGTTCGCACAACTGCTCCCGAGACTGGGCGAGAAAGTTGAGAATGCGAACGCCACATTCTCGGAGTGGAACAATGGCTGCCTCCGCAATCTTAGTAAAGACGCAAGGCGACAGGGACAGCCCGAAGGGCAGGACCTTGTACTGGTATGCCCGTGCCTCGGACGTAGAACGTAGGAACGGTCTGTGTCGAGGAAAAATCGAGACATGAAGTACGCGTCCTTCAGGTTGAACGCTGCGAACCAATCCTGGGGACGGATGCATTGAAAAATGCGTTTCTGCGTAACATCCAGAACGGGAGCTTGAGCAGGGCCCGATTCAGGACGCGCAGGTCCAGGATTGGCCGTAGCCCACCCCCTTCTTGGGCACAATGAAGTAGGGACTGTAGAACCCTGTCTTCATCTCGGCTGGAGGAACCGGCTCGAACCGCGTCCTTCGCCAGTAGGACCTCGATCTCTGACCGCAAGACTCGAGCGTCGCTGCTTCGCACTGAGGTGAAGAGGACGCCTTTGTACTTCGGTGGCCGGCGAGCGAACTGGATCGCGTAGCCGAGTTTGATGGTACTGATGAGCCAACGGGACGGTCGAGGGAGCTGTAGCCACACTCCCAGGGACCGCCCGCGCGGGACCAACAGCACCACAGACATGCCCGGGGTGGGGCAGCGCAATGGAGTGCCCTGGCTCGATTCGGGAGGCCCGGAGTGTCGCGCGAGCACTCCTGGTGCGGGCAGGGAGTGGGTGAGAAGGCCTGGAGGCGTCCTCAAGCTCACTCGGCTGCTTGCTGCCCGGAGGCAGAGAGGTGGGAGAATCAGACCCGACTCGGGAGGCCCGTGGGCGGCCCAGAGTGTTATCTGAATGTTCCCGGAAGGGGCAGAGAGTGGGTGAGAAGGCCAGAGGCGTCCTCAAGCCCACCCTGCTGCCTACTGCCCGAAGGCAGGGAGGTGGGGCACTCAGACCCTACTCGGGAGGCCCGAAGGCGGCCCGGAGTATTGTCCGAGTACTCCAGGTTGGGGCAGAGTGTGGTTGAGAAGGCCCAGGGGCGGTCTCGATGCCCACACTACTGCCCCCTGGCGAGGGAGGGGAGGAAAGAAGTAGCAAGGCCCGGGGGCGTCGCACACTTCCAACCTGGCCCTCTGAGGCCCAGAGAGAGAGGAACTGCTCTGAATATGTGGGAATATGTGGCAGAACGTTAACCAGTCAGGGCCCCCCGGTCCTCCTCCGAGGGGGTGGGGGAGGGATACGAATATCACCTCCCCCCTAGCAGCTCCTGTTCTCCCCAGCCTGTCCGTCTCAGGGCCGCGTCCCCTTGCGCTTGCCTGCCGGTTAGTGGGGCCCTGGACGGGTTGGGCGCCTCCCTCGCGCCCGGCACCCTGCTCCTCCAGTGGAGGCTGCTGCTCGGCTCTAGCAGGGTGGAGGCGGACGCAGGAGGGGATGCCCTCGGCGACAAGCCGGCAGAGGCGCCGCGACCGACGACCGAGCAGCTCGTCGTCGGCACCCTGGTGCAACGCCTCTGTCTGCTTCTGGGCCACCAAGAACTGCTGGGCAAAGTTCTCGATGGCGTCGCCGAGGAGGCCAGCCCGACAGACAGGCCTTCGTTATGCATATCTGCCGGGTTCGCCCTGTTCCTGTACCACTAGTGTGGACATCGCCTGACCCAGGGAGCGTGCAGTGATTTTCATTGCCCCTAGGGCGAGGTCCAACACCGCACGCAGTTCCTGCACAACCCCTGGGCTGGGACTACCCTCGTGCGTGCAAGGCAGAGGGCAGTGAGAGAGGGAAAACCATGATACTTTTTTTTTTTTTGTCTCATTTTTGGCCCTTTTGACCCTCCATATTTCCCTCTCTCCGATGCAGCAATTGACATCTGTCCTCTGCCAGAGCAAAAAATGAAACGCTAAGACCTTTTCTCTTCCAGGACCAGCGATTCCATCTCTCACTACAAGCAGGCATATGAGACAGTGAACGTGGCCGTCAAAACGGCACACAGCGCACTGAACGCTCAAGCCTCAATGAAGAAGGCAAGGCGAACAATGCCCTGACGTGGTCATGTTCTCATGAGAGAATCCGTACCACCCACGAACAGTCCTCAGGCCACCAGAGCTTATCAGCCAAAGTAGTCCTTTTTCCAGTAACACCAGAATATGATCTAGATCGGGGGATAGGCGAAGGGACTCGACCCCATCTGAGGTTTCATAGTCTCGGCCGTGCATCTAGAGCACCGACTGACGCGCGTCGGTTGCTGTGACAACCACCGCTGTCAGCCGGCCGCTCGACGGCACAAGACGCGCTGAACACTCAAGCCTTTTATGAGAAAGGGTGAGACGAACAACGCGCCGACGTGACCATGTTCTTCTGCGAGAACATGAATCATCCACGATCGCAATTTCACCTGCGATCGTGGCCGTCAATGAGGACAGGAAACAGTTGCATTCCAGGAATGCACGGTTTGAATGACATCTTGAAAAAGACGCAGGGTCAAACCGTGTTGCTCTTTTAGGATGGAAAACTGCTCTTTTAGTTGTGCTGAAGCACTCAGGGAGATGACCGCGTTTAGCACGCAGTCCACAGTGCAAGCCTGCGTGTGACACTCAAAGGGGAAAACGCCCAGCGAACCAACAATGGAAAAGCTCTTTTGCTCTTTAATGAATGCAAACGATTGCAACGATGGTCGGTCTCTCGCTGAGAAACGCTATAACACCCGCACTGGCAGTTCCTTCCTTTTCTCCAAGACTCAGTCTCTAAACACTCTTCGTGGAAACAGCAATGAACTGTTCGGCTCCGAAGTTGAAAGCATTTGATCTACCATTCCACTTCCTATTTAAACCCGCGCTGCGGGGCGGAGCGTGGAATGTGTGGATCACATGCCAATCTCCGATTGGCTCGTTTTTATACACTCGAAGTGGATAGGTCTCTGAGGGCAGTTCCCAATTCGTCGGTTCAGTTCTGACGTACGTCGAACGTGACCGACTGAAAGGGAACTTTAATTTGAAAATCACATTCCATTTGCTCATATACAGATTTCTAAAGCCACAACTCTTGAAGAGCTACAACACTCAACTGAGCCCATTATGGACTACCTTGCCAACGCAGGTTGTCTTAGGCCATTAAGAAGCATTGCTGACAGGGACAGGCTGGTTGAAGACTTACTAATGTTTCAGGTGGTGAATCGTGTTCGTGGACCATTTGAAAGGTTTGTTAGGACTTCAGAAATATACACAGTACATTGGATGAATATTTTGAATCAGACAAATGTATTTAAAATTGAATTAAATACAATTATAAAATGCAATACAATTATTTAATTGATTTCATAAAATTAATGAATGCTATGTTATTTCAAATCTCTCTTTTAATTGTGAATCATACTAAATTCTCTTAATGTAGGTTCAGGGATGGACTAAAAACTCTTGGCGTCCTTGCAAAAGTCCAACAACACCCGGAAGCATTTAGATCTGTGTTTTGTCACCAGCCAAATCAGCTGACAGCAGACATAATGGATGACCTATTTGAAATACAGTGGTCAGAGAATGGGAGCAACAAACGAGCAAATGAGAACAGAGTAATTGCTTTCTGGAGGGACTACCTGCAGGATGTGGAAGGTAACCTTGTAATAAGCACATTTCACTTTTAATAAGTTACAGACAATAATTAGTGCAACTGGAACATTTCTTGTCTTGCTGATAACATCTCATTCAAATATATTTGAAGTGCACACTGTAAACAATCATTTGTCAACTTAAAATAATTTATTACTCTGCTGTCTTAATTTAAAGTTTACGTAAAAATGAAAATAATAATAATAAAGCTAGCGGGGTGTAAAATTTAAGTTGGAATTTTAATTTTTTTACATCATAATTTATATCAATTCATTGATTTGAAGCAGTAAATTATCATTTGTTCTGCAATATAAAGACAAATGTCAATATGAAGCTTTTTAGTGTCATTGTAATTCTAAATGCATATATTGTTGTACGTGACGCTATTGCTGCTAGTGGTCTGCTAACTCCATTGATACAATATCTATATGTGTATATACAGCTGTGCTCATAAATATATCTTCTAAAAGTGATATTTAAAAAAAGACAGATCGTATAAATCACATTTTGTTTTATTTAGCACTGACCTGTGTATTTCACAGAACTCACATAATACTTGAATTTACCAAAATAACCCAGTTCAAAGGTGTAATTACTCTTTATTCTAGATTTTGTTGTATGTTTTTATCTGTTCATGAGTGTCTTTTTATTAGCCATTAAACTGTCCACAGCACATTAAAACAATCCTTACATTTCTCTTCTTTTCCAACATAATCTCCATTTGTGAGAATGTTTTAGCAGCGACTTATGTGTGATGTAGAGATATATCTTCAAACTCTTCACTGAGAGATCAGTTACTGAAGTTTCAAATCTTAAGTGATGCAAATATTAACAGGGACGCAACACAATTCAATACATTAAGAGCCAGGTCAATGACAAACATGAGTCATAACTATCACAAACATAAAAAGAGTTGATTGTCCAGATTGCCCCCCCCCCCCCCCCCAAACACCCAAATACACTGTTTAGTTGTTGACATTTTGGTTTGGTTTTTTTCTGTTTACTCAGAGGAAGGGTCCCAAAGGCTTGGAGCAATCTTAGCATTTGCTACAGGATCTGATCAGGTTCCACCAGTTGGATTTCATCCTCAGCCCTCTATTGCCTTTCACCATGACAGAAACTCCACAAAGATTTCCAGTTGCAAATACATGCATCAACTGCCTTTGCCTGCCATTATATAGCACATATGGCACTTTTAAAAGCAACATGGAATTTGCCATTAATAATACCTACGGATTTGGCAAGGAGTAAGAGATACATTTAAATGCTAAGATGTTTTAATGCTGTGCCAGTGTTCTTATTGAGGCATTTTGTAACACAACTTTATTAAATAATTTTCAGCAATGTTAGAATCAATCTTAGCAGTACATGTTTAAACCTTGGCTATAGAATTTAACAGTTTTCAGCTGTTGCAGTTTTTGCAAGCATTTCCTTAATGCAACATTTGTCAACACTTGTTTATGAGTTCTAATTCAGAACAATCACAATAAAGCTCTTTTACTGTGTTTGATCCTGTTGTCTTTCCAATAATTGTACAAGTGCCGAAAATAGATTAATTCCATGATTTCCATCGTTTTGAAATGGGTTAAATGCTTCCAGAATATTTTCCATGGTAGTGTCATTTGGCCGGTAAATGTTTTCAGGAACTATTATGTGCCCTATCTCGAGGGAACTTCGAGCTGCGTCGAAACGCTAGGGGACGCCTCTGCGTGCCATGTCATGAAGCACTTGTGTAATCAGTCCAATAGCGGGACGATACGTCACGGGCGGGTGACGTCATCGACCAGGAAGCTATAAAGCATGCCCGGACCAAACAGTCACTAGCTTCTGTGTCTTCACAAAGCGCTCTGTGTGATATTGTATGTCCATTAATTGTGTGTGTGTCAAAAGAGAAAAGAGAATGTCTAGTCAGTTCAGGCGTTGTGTTCCTCCCTGCCCTCGTTACATCACGGGTGGGGATACACACGACCTGTGCGTTATGTGTTTGGGGCTCGAGCATGCCCAGTCAGCTCTCGAGGGGGTTGGCTGCGAGCATTGCGAGAGTCTCCCAATGCGTACATTAAGATCACGCCGGGCACTCTTCGAGGAGAGTGCTTTGGCTCGCGGTCCTCAGGGCTCGGGTCCCGCTGCTGCCGAGGCACAGCGAAGGCTCGCGTCTTGGGGATCGCAGTTAGATCTGGTGGCGGGGTTAGAGACGGGTGATCCCCTATCTCTGCCCTTACCCGCTGGATCTCAAGCCTCAGCTTGCGAGTTGGAAGCACGCTCTGCGGTTTCTACCGCTCGCGCTGAGGCACAAGATCAGCTGCAGCACTCCAGTTCCGAGGAACTGGATGTTGTAAGCGTAAATGAAACTGACGAATTACTTCCACCATTACACACACACGCACAGGAGGAGCTAATGGAGGTTGTCACTCGCGCCGTTGCCAGATTAAGTTTAGACTGGCCGGCCGAGCGTTATGAGTCACAAAAGCACACAAGCAGGCTAGATGAAAGATTTCTGCCCTCATATACACAACCTCTTAAGCGGGGCTTGCCATTTTTCCCGGACCTCCACACCGAGGTGTCGAGGTCCTGGGCTAAACCAGCGTCAGCCAGAGTTTTCAACCCGTCAACATCTGAATATTCAAATATAAAGGGGTTGAAGGCTCATGGTTATGCGGCGATGCCGCGGGTGGAAGAGACGCTCGCGAGCTATCTCTCCCCCGAGTCAGCATCGTCGCTGCAAGCCCCGCAGCTGCCCACCAAGCCCGTAAGAACAACATCAGCGCTGGTGGGCAGGGCGTACTCGTATGCCTGTTTACATACGGTGGCCGTCCTGCAAGCATATCAGGCAGATTTATTGGGGGATATAAATGAAGAAACTGAGGAAGTGGGGAGAGAAACGATCGCCGAAATTAGACGGGCGGCAGATTTGTCTCTTGGTGGCAGGTGGCCACGGAGAGACATTTATGGTTAAATCTATCAGATATAAAAGAAAAGGATAAGAAGTTTCTGATGGATTCGCCCGTCTCGCCTACTGGCCTCTTTGGTGACGCTGTAACAACAGTCGTCGACAGTTACCAGGAGGCCAGGAAGCAGGCGGCGGCGTTCTCAAAATTTCTCCCCCGCAAATCATATCCCCCAGGGGCTGCCGGGCGGGGACAGCCCCAGCCGAGTACGTCCTCCTCCGCAGCGCATCGAGCGCAACAGAAACAGAGCGTGGCCGCTCGGGCCCCCCCGCAGAGAGAACGGGGGTCAGGGCGACGCGCTCAGCCGGGACCTTCCCGCGGTAGGACGGATCTGAGGACCGTCCTTATCGCTAGGAAGGCCTCGGCTAAGAAGTCCTGACGCCAAGAGCGCAGGGCTTCCGATGGCAGTCCCCTCCGGGAAAGTGCGGCTCGCCGAGGCGCCCGCTCTTTCCCGGTGCCATCGGGGGGCCGGTCTGCCAACCCTGCCACCATTGGTGCTTCAGGACGCGGCGGTCCCCGGCGAACGCATATCTCTATGTCCGCCCGGAAACGTAGCGGCTTGGGGATGTTCGCGCCCTCTCGGGAGGGCCCCTGGGCGGTCAGTACGGTTGCTACCTGCCGGTTATCCGTTACAGGACACCGGGCTGACCACACAGGAAAATCCAGAGACCTTCCCTTAGTAGATTTTCTGGCAGCGTGGAAACTTCTGCCGAATGTCTCAGAATGGGTCCTGCGTACAATAGAAAAAGGGTACAGAATTCAATTCGGGTTACACCCGCCCGTGTTCAACGGGGTTACTACCACGGTAGTAAGCCCCGAGCAGGCTCTGGTAATGGAACAAGAGGTACAGACTCTTCTGCGAAAAGAGGCTATAGAACGGGTCCCTCCCCACTGCAGAGAGTCGGGGTTTTACAGCCGGTACTTCATAGTTCCAAAGAAGGATGGGGGGTTAAGGCCTATCTTAGATCTGCGTCATCTAAACAGAGCAGTAAAAAGATTAAAATTCAAAATGCTCACGATAAAACAGATCGTGTGTCACATCAGGTCCGAGGACTGGTGCGTCACGATAGATTTAAAAGATGCGTACTTCCACATCTCCATCCTTCCGCAGCACAGACAATTCCTCAGGTTCGCTTTTGGGGGAAAAGCGTACCAATATCGAGTGCTGCCATTCGGTCTAGCTTTATCGCCCCGCACTTTCACGAAGTGCGTGGATGCAGATCTGGCTCCGCTGCGACTCCAGGGCATCCGCGTGCTAAATTACATCGACGATTGGCTAGTGTTAGCACAGTCGAAACAACTGGCGGTTCAGCATCGAGATGCTGTTCTCGCCCACATGAAGGTGTTGGGGCTAAGGTTGAACGAAAAGAAAAGTATGTTGGCACCACAGCAGAGCATTACTTTTCTGGGGATAGTTTGGGACACGAGAACGATGTCGGCTCGGCTATCTCCGCCCAGGATAAAAACGATCCTGAATACCGTCAACCAGATAAAGCTAGGCCAGTCACTCACTGTCAAACACTTTCAAAGAGTGTTGGGTTTGATGGCAGCAGCGTCCAACGTGATACCTTTTGGCCTGCTGTACATGAGACCCTTGCAGTGGTGGCTCAGGACCAAGGGGTTCTCCCTGAGGGGAAACCCTTTTCGCCTAATCAAGGTCACGCGGCGCTGCCTACGTGCCTTGGTGAAGTGGAAAGATCCTTGGTTCCTTTCCCAAGGTCCAGTTCTGGGGGCTCCTTGTCGTCGCGTGATGCTAACGACGGATGCCTCCCTAACTGGCTGGGGAGCGGTCATGAGTGGCCGCTCGGCCCAAGGTCTGTGGAGGGGCCATCAGCTCTCCTGGCACATAAACCAGCTGGAGCTGATGGCTGTGTTTCAAGCACTCAAACACTTCCTCCCAGACCTACGGGGCCGCCATGTGTTAGTTCGGTCAGACAACACTTCAGTGGTCTCGTATATAAATCACCAGGGGGGATTGAGATCGCGTCGGCTGTGGAAGCTCACGCATCACATTCTAATATGGGCCCAAGGCAAGATGCTCTCGCTCAGGGCGATGTACATCCCAGGGGTCCTGAATGTAGCGGCAGACTCCCTGTCGAGGCAGGGAGTGGTGCCGGGGGAATGGAGGCTCCACCCCGAGGTGGTGGAGGAGCTGTGGATCCGCTTTGGGCGAGCCCAGGTGGATCTGTTTGCGTCTCGAGAGACGACACACTGTCCAGCATTCTTTTCCCTCACACATCCAGCCCCACTGGGGCTGGACGCGATGGTACAGACGTGGCCGAGGCTGCGTCTGTACGCCTTTCCCCCTCTGGCGTTGCTCCCAGGAGTGCTGGAGAGAGTCCGCCGGGATGGGGTTCAGCTCTTATTGGTAGCCCCGTTCTGGCCGGGCCGAGTATTGCTCTCAGACATCATGTCTCTCCTAGAGGGTCCTCCCTGGGAAATCCCAGTCAGGAGGGATCTTCTTTCACAGGCCGGGGGGTCAGTACTGCACCCGCGCCCGGAACTGTGGAAACTGTGGGCTTGGCCCCTGAGGGGGCCCAGTTCATAAACACGGGTCTATCGACTGAGGTGATAGAGACCATGTTGCACTCCAGAGCACCATCCACAAGGAGACTTTACGCACTCAAATGGAGAGTTTTTGTCGCCTGGTGTACGCACCAAACTTTGGACCCTGTTAACTGCCCGGTCGGTTCAGTTCTCGAGTTCTTGCAAGAAAAATTCTCCGCAGGGTTATCCTCGTCGACTCTGAAAGTGTATGTGTCGGCGATATCTGCGTATCATAATCCATTAGATAATGCATCATTAGGGAGACACCCGTGGGTCACGCGTTTCCTCCGTGGTACCTTGAGGCTCAGACCTGCGGCATGCTCCAGGGTGCCGACTTGGGACCTGGCCATAGTGCTGGAAGGCCTTATGTTGGCTCCCTTCGAGCCGTTAGAGGAAGTGTCAGAAAAGTTCCTCACACTAAAAACAGTGTTTCTCCTAGCGATTTCATCACTGAAAAGAGTAGGAGACCTACAGGCTCTATCAGTAGCACCTTCTTGCCTTGAATTCGCACCAGGAATGGTGAAAGCATTTCTCTTCCCGAGGGAAGGATATGTTCCCAAAGTCCCGACCAACGTGCCGGGACCAGTAATGCTGCAGGCTTTCTGTCCGCCTCCGTTCACTAGTCAAGACCAAGAGAAGCTAAATCTGCTATGTCCGGTCAGAGCCCTAGATGCATATGTCCACAGAGCTGCCCTGTGGCGAAAATCAGAACAGTTGTTCGTATGTTTTGGGTCCTCGAGTAAGGGAAAATCGGCTTCAAAGCAGACGCTTAGCAAGTGGATAGTCGAGGCTATCTCGCTCGCTTATGAGTCGGTCGGACATCCTTCACCTATGAGGGTCCGCGCCCACTCTACTAGGAGTATGGTTGCCTCTATGGCTCTTATTTCGGGAGTTTCACTGTCAGAGGTTTGTGATGCGGCTGGGTGGTCCTCTCCGCATACATTTGTGAGGTTTTACAATCTGGACGTAGCCTCTACTCCGGGGTCCCGGGTGTTTCTGGGTTAAATCACACAAACAGACATTTGGGACTCTGGCGGCATGGGTATTGAGGTCCCCTAGCGTTTCGACGCAGCTTGAAGTTCCCTCGAGATAGGGAACGTCTCAGGTTACGTATGTAACCATGGTTCCCTGAGAGGGAACGAGACGCTGCGTCGAGATGCCATACTCCCGGCATGCCTGTGATCGATTTGTTCGACTTTTTCAGAAGCTAGTGACTGTTTGGTCCGGGCATGCTTTATAGCTTCCTGGTCGATGACGTCACCCGCCCGTGACGTATCGTCCCGCTATTGGACTGATTACACAAGTGCTTCATGACATGGCACGCAGAGGCGTCCCCTAGCGTTTCGACGCAGCGTCTCGTTCCCTCTCAGGGAACCATGGTTACATACGTAACCTGAGACGTTATTCCTGCTCTGTAGTTCAGGTGCTGGTGGTCTGTTTTCATTGATGTCAGAATAGACTCTCTAACACACCAGATATAGCCGTGTTGTTGATTCCAATATGACTAACAATACCCCTGTGCCATTACTGCAGAGGGGTTTGTCCTCTTTCAGTTGAGAGTCCATGGTTATTCCACATGTCCCTAAATTCCCTAACTGCTCTCTGGATCCGAGGTAAGAAAATAAAATGCAAACAATATATGTGAAGCTCACACAGAGAGTCTAGTATACCTTGGTCCTCCATGAAAGTAAACAAGTCCGAATAATAATATGAAACAACTCTGTTCAGTTCTGCCCATAAACTTTGTCTCACCCTCCAATGCTGGATGCGGATGCTGGAGACCGGAGACTGCCCATAATGTAGGTCTCGCCTGCATTTGGGGTTCTTTGCAAAATCTGTCTGACAAGTGTGTTTAACTCATAGTTAGACAGTTCTGCAAACTCCAGCGGTCTGATTCCAAGACGCTGCCTGTGCTGGAACAAAGTGCGGCGGTCTGTTCCGAATAAGGATGCGATTCCCTGCCAGTTTAACCCAAGCCGCAGACAATGGCACAGTTGCTCATACGAAATGTCATAGCGCGGGCGACCTCTGTGGCCTATGTTACATGTAGGTGGTGGGGCTGCTCTTAGTCCAGCAGGTCTTCCAATATCAAGTGGATGTGTGATTTGGCGCAGTGTGCCGTACAGCGTCTCGAGAATAACTATGCATTCTCTGGTTTCGGCATTTTGATCATAACGAACCACAGACAAAAGACTGTTAATTGTTCTGGCATGGTTATCTAAATCTCGATAAAGTATCTCTCTCGGCTCTTGCTGTATGCACGTTAGGCACTGTAATACGCTATTAAAGAAATCGAGTATATCGTCTTCATTGCACCTTGCACAAGCAAATAAAATGCTAACAAACGTAACGGCTATTAAGGTCACTCTGAAATTCATGTCGAAATGCATGAGGAAGACATCCCTTAATGACTTCCTTTTACACTGAAATGACTTCCTTTTATACTGAAATGCCTTCCGTTTGCACTGAAAAGTTCACGCACATCCACATATGAAATCACTCGCATATACATATATACACAGCTAAAGCATGCATCCACGTTTTATTTTGTATGTATGCGCGCTTCGAGTTTATATGTATGTGCGAGTGTTTATAGGTGTATATGCATGATTTATTTGTAAGTCGCTTTGGATAAAAGCGTCTGCTAAATGATTAAATGTAAATGTAAATGTAAAATGATAGTTTATAGGTGTATGCATGAAAGTTTATATGTATGTGCGAGTGAGTATAGGTGTGTCTGCGTGCAGTGAGTGTATGTATATGTGAGTATTTATAGGTGTATATGCATGAAAGTATATATGTATATGCGAGTGTTTATAGGTGTATATGCATGAAAGTTTATATGTATATGCAAGTGTTTATAGGTGTATATGCATGAAAGTTTATATGCATATGCGAGTGTTTATAGGTGTATATGCATGAAAGTTTATATGTATATGCGAGTGTTTATAGGTGTATATGCATGAAAGTTTAGATGTATATGCAAGTAATTCACAAGTGTGTATGCATTGATTACTAACATTATATGTATTGGTATGGATTTCATATTAGTGTGCACGTGTATTTCATATATGTATTTTGAACATCTAATAGTATACATGTGTATGCAAGTAATGTATAGGTGTATATGCACGTGTGTTATGTATGTATTGATAAGCGAAGTTTGATTTAAATCCTACGAGAGTGCCACACACTCTCTCTCATACACACACACCGCGCGTGAACACACACTGACACACACACACTGACACAAAGACACGTGCTCTCTCTCGCTCGCTCGCATGCGCGCGCACACACACACACATACACACACACACACACAGAGGTTCAGAGAGAGCAAGACAGAGCTCAAACAGAGATGAAAGACAACCGATCTTTTCCACTTTGAGAAAGTTTATGTTGAGATGTAAGAGCTGCATTTGTGTTTTGAAAACAAATGAGTTGTTTCTACGCAAAAGATATAACAGTGTGTTTGGTGTCCTGCACATGGATCATTCTGTGCTGGCAGAATGGCAAAGAAGAGGTACACTCTCCACCCTGAACTATGTGCTGGATTCCAGGAAAAATTAAGAAAACCTAGAATACTTTGAGTCTGGGGAGACTCAGTGTCTGAGGACTGAAATCCCCTTTACTCCTGTGCATTTCTGGATATTATTATTATTTTTTATTATTATTATTATTTATTCACTTTATTTATTTTATTTTGTCTACATTCTAAAGTTAAAGGGGGGGGGGGGTGAAACACTCAGTTTCAGTCAGTGTCATGTCAATCTTGAGTACCTATAGAGTAGCATTGCATCCTGCATATCTCCGAAAAGTCTTTATTTTTTTTAATAATTATATAAGAAAGATGCGCTGTTCCGAGTCTTTCCGAAAAAAGCCGAGCGGGTGGGGGCATATCGTGTGAGCGGAGCTAAATAATGACGTGTGTGCGCTGCTGCTATTGTGTTGAGTCGAGTGCGTCGTAAAGCTGTGTCATCCCTAACAGCGGGCAAAACGGTAACACTTTACTTGAAGGGGTGTGCATAAGACTGACATGACACCTTCATAATCATGACATGACACGTGTCATGAATATGAAGGAGTTTTTATGCATGTTTA
The DNA here is from genome assembly GCF_024679245.1 of Pseudorasbora parva. Taxonomy (NCBI): domain Eukaryota; kingdom Metazoa; phylum Chordata; class Actinopteri; order Cypriniformes; family Gobionidae; genus Pseudorasbora; species Pseudorasbora parva. Next base: position 25,671,902 of record NC_090180.1, on the reverse strand, counting down.
TGACAACTGTCATTAAGTGTCATTCGCTTAATTGTGTCATTTTTAATGCAATGATGACATTTCGGAGTTGTCTTTGTTATGACAACTTGACATAAACCAATACATCATAACCTGTCAGTGTCTTTGTCATGACAACTTGACATTACCAAGACAACATAACCTGTCATAAACAGACATGAAATGACATAGCAGATTAATTATTAAATTTAAGAAACTACTTAGCTTTTTGGGTTTACGTTACATTAGTTGCTAGGCAACGTGGGGGAGAGGATGCTGGCGTTGTCTGTTCGCCGCTTCTCCACCCACAAATCATGTTAACTTTACTATTAAATTTAGATGTTATTTTATTTTCTTATGTTTGTGACTAGTCTAACAGAGCTACTATTGGGACTGTTGCTGATTGGTGGCAGCCACTGAGAGGATGTTGTTTTTTCACCGCTTCTCTTCTGTTTTTGTTTGAATTTGTGGTTGGTTTTGGATTGAAGGACATTTGATGTTGCTCGCTGCGGCTGCTCTCTCTTCTGGGTGTCGGCTGCTCACTGGTGGTCTCCCTCGGGCATGAACTGCATGGTGGCTGAAGTTTGCTCCATGCTACATCAACGTCCGGCATGATGTTGAGATGTAATTTTTACTTGTTATTCATGTATTGTTATTTTTTCCCTTTGTTGCACTTTGAGATTCTTCGGAATGAAAAGTGCGTTATAAATAAAATCTATTATTATTATTATTATTATTAATAAACTGTCATGTGGTTGGTTTTGACGTTGGCTGTCATTAGGCTATTATAATGTCATGATTTTTTTATAGATTTAATTTGTCATTTACATGTCATTAAGTGTCAATACTCTGTCAAAATATTTTATAACATTGTCATGAATATATTTCTTGACCTAAACTACAGTGGTACAAGTTGAATTTGTCATTAACATGTCATTAAGTGTCAATACTGTGTCAAATTATTTCATAACATTGTCATGAATATATTTCTTGACCTAAACTACAGTGGTAAAAGTTGAATTTGTCATTAACATGTCATTAAGTGTCAATACTGTGTCAAAATATTTCATAACATTGTCATGAATATATTTCTTGACCTAAACTACAGTGGTACAAGTTGAATTTGTCATTAACATGTCATTAAGTGTCAATACTCTGTCAAATTATTTTATAACAGTGTCATGAATATTTAGCTTGACCTGAAATATGGCATCATAGAGGAAATCGTACAGAGTCATTAAAAACTATTAATATAACTCAAAATGATAGCGTGGCATAGACATATAAACCTGGTGGCACCACTGGTAATGTGTACGCTGTAACAGTTGTTGACAGAGCCTCAGTCAGGTTAGTTTGTTTAGGTGTTTAATGTCAATTTAGTTTGCAGTAAGTAAAAACAATTCACAACAACGTTATTTTGGGTTTAATATACTTTATTTAAACTTTCGCTCACTCTTTAATGAATAGTTTGAGTTTATTCTCACCATTCCGTTTGTTATGGTGGAGTCCCGTGTGCTGGTGCACCGTCAAAAGGGGTTCGGGCGGAAACGTTGGCCCTATATATAATGTTCCGGCCTAGGCTCTAGCCGCAAACATTCCTTGTTCATCCCGGGGTGGGGCTCTAAAGACTATTTCTCTTATTTTTATACATCGGAAGATAATTTATAAAGTGAAGTCATTTGACAAAGTGTTATTTTTCTGTGTTTGTTTATGTGTGTATATGATGTTGATATATATATGTTTATTATGCTGTTATTAAAAAATAATTTGACAGCGTATTAACACCTAATTACATTTTACTGACAAATTAAACTTTTGCCACTGAAAAAAATGTATGACATTATAATAGCCTCAGTCAACATCAAAACCAACCACATAACAGTTTAAGGTTAACCCTATAAGCTAAGTAAGTTTCTTAAATTTGATAATCTGTTATGTTATGTTTATGACAGGTTATGTTGTCTTGGTAATGTCAAGTTGTCATGACAAAGACACTGACAGGTTATGATGTATTGGTTTATGTCAAGTTGTCATAACAAAGACAACTCCGAAATGTCATCATTGCATAAAAAATGACATAATTAAGCAAATGACACTTAATGACAGTTGTCAAAAACATGCATAAAAACTCCCTTCATATTCATGACACGTGTCATGTCATGATTATGAAGGTGTCATGTCAGTCTTATGCACACCCCTTCAAGTAAAGTGTTACCGCCTAAGACTATTTGAACTTGAACTTTCTATATACAAATATAATCCTTCTGTAGATTCATCAGGAGTTGAAGGATGACTTTTTTTGAAAAATAAAAATTCTGACCATGGATCCTATGAACTTGAACTTTCTATACATAGTAATAGATTCATCAGTAGTTTAAATGTATAAACTCACTTATGGCTTTATGGTGTTTCTTCAGAAGTTCAAACATGACTTTTTGAGAAAAAAAAATCTGAGCCTGGATTCTATGAACTTGACCTTTCTATGCATACCAATAGACACCTTCTGTTGTTTCATGCGTGGTTCAAGAATGAAGTTTTGTATTTCTTTTTACCAGAGTTTTTGAATTTGAACTTTCTATATATACTAAAAGATTCTTTCATTCAAGGATGAACTTTTGAAATTATTTTTGCCTAAGACTATTTGAACTGGAACTTTCTTTATACGAATAGAATCCTTCTGTAGTTTCATCAGTAGTTGAAGGATGACTTTTTTTGCAAAATAAAAATTCTGACCCTGGATCCTATGAACTTGAACTTTCTATAAATAGTATTCATCAGTATTTCAAGAATGAATTTTTGAATTTTTTTTTACCAGAGTGTTTGAATTTGAACTTTCTATATACACTAATAGATTCCATCGTTCAAGAATGGTCATTTGAACTTATTTTTGCCCAAGACTATTTGAACTTGAACTTTTTATATACAAATAGAATCCTTCTGTAGTTTCATCAGGATTCGAAGGATGACTTTTTTTGAAAAATAAAAATTCTGACTCTGGATCCTATGAACTTGAACTTTCTATACATAGTAATAGATTCATCAGTGTTTCAAGGGTGAAATTTTCAACTTATTTTTTAACAGAGTCTTTGAACTTGAACTTTCTATATATACTAATAGATTCCATCGTTCAAAGATGATCATTTGAACTTATTTATGCCTAAGACTATTTGAACTTGAACTTTCTATATATGAATAGAATCCTTCTGTAGTTTCATCAGGAGTCAAAGGATGACTTTTTTTGAAAAATAAAAATTCTGACTCTGGATCCTATGAACTTGAACTTTCTATACATAGTAATAGATTCATCAGTAGTTCAAGTGTGAAATTTTGAATACATTTTTTGGCCAAGGAGTGTTTGAACATTAAATGTATATACTCACTTATGGCTTTATGGTGTTTCTTCAGAAGTTCAAACATGACTTTTTGAAGAAAAAAATCTGAACTTGAACTTTCTATACATATTAATAGATTCATCAGTAGTTCCAGTGTGAAATTTTGAATACATTTTTTGGCCAAGGAGTCTTTGAACATTAAATGTAATAAACAGACTTATGACTTTTATGGTGTTTCTTCAGAATTTTAAACATGACGTTTAAAAAAAAAAAAAAAAAAAAAAAAAACTGACCCTGGATTCTGTGAACTTGACCTTTCAATGCATACCAATAGACTTGTTCTGTTGTTTCATATGTAGTTCAAGAATGAAGTTTTGAATTTATTTTTACCAGAGTGTTTGAACTTGAACTTTCTATATATACTAATAGATTCCCTCGTTCAAGGATGAACTTTTGAAATTATTTTTGCCTAAGACTATTTGAACTTGAACTTTCTATATACAAATATAATCCTTCTGTAGATTCATCAGGAGTTGAAGGATGACTTTTTTTGAAAAATAAAAATTCTGACCATGGATCCTATGAACTTGAACTTTCTATACATAGTAATAGATTCATCAGTAGTTTAAATGTATAAACTCACTTATGGCTTTATGGTGTTTTTTCAGGAGATTAAACATGACTTTTTGAGAAAAAAAAATCTGAGCCTGGATTCTGTGAACATGACCTTTCTATGCATACCAATAGACACCTTCTGTTGTTTCATGCGTGGTTCAAGAATGAAGTTTTGTATTTCTTTTTACCAGAGTGTTTGAACTTGAACTTTCTATATAGATTCCCTCGTTCAAGGAAGAACTTTTGAACTTATTTTTGCCTAAGAGTATTTAAACTTGAACTTTCTATATAAAAAAAGAATCCTTCTGTAGTTTCATCAGGAGTTGAAGGATGACTTTCTTTTGAAAAAAAAAAAAATTCTGACAATGGATCCTGTGAACTTGAACTTTCTATACATACTAATAGATTCCCTCGTTCAAGGATGAACTTTTGAACTTATTTTTTCCTAAGACTGTTTGAACTTGAACTTTTTCTATATACGAAGAGAATCCTTCTGTAGTTCATCAGTAGTTGAAGGATGACTTGTTTTGAAAAATTAAAATTCTGACGCTAGATCCTATGAACTTGAACTTTCTATACATAGTAATAGATTCATCAGTAGTTCAAGTGTGAAATTTTGAATACATTTTTTGGCCAAGAGTGTTTGAACTTTAAATGTATAAACTCACATATGGCTTTATGGTGTTTCTTCAGAAGTTCAAACATGACTTTTGGGGAAAAAAAATCTGAGCCTGGATTCTGTGAACTTGACCTTTCTATGCATACCAATAGACACCTTCTGTTGTTTCATGCGTAAATCAAGAATGAAGATTTGTAATTCTTTTTACCAGAGTGTTTGAATTTGAACTTTCTATATATACTAAAAGATTCTTTCGTTCAAGGATGAACTTTTGAAATTATTTTTGCCTAAGACTATTTGAACTGGAACTTTCTTTATACGAATAGAATCCTTCTGTAGTTTCATCAGTAGTTGAAGGATGACTTTTTTTGCAAAATAAAAATTCTGACCCTGGATCCTATGAACTTGAACTTTCTATAAATAGTAATAGATTCATCAGTATTTCAAGAATGAATTTTTTAATTTTTTTACCAGAGTGTTTGAATTTGAACTTTCTATATATACTAATAGATTACATCGTTCAAAGATGATCATTTGAACTTATTTATGCCTAAGACTATTTGAACTTGAACTTTCTATATATAAATAGAATCCTTCTGTAGTTTCATCAGGAGTCGAAGGATGACTTTTTTTGAAAAATAAAAATTCTGACTCTGGATCTTATGAACTTGAACTTTCTATAAATAGTAATAGATTCATCAGTATTTCAAGAATGAATTTTTGAATTTTTTTTACCAGAGTGTTTGAATTTGAACTTTCTATATATACTAATAGATTACATCGTTCAAAGATGATCATTTGAACTTATTTATGCCTAAGACTATTTGAACTTGAACTTTCTATATATGAATAGAATCCTTCTGTAGTTTCATCAGGAGTCGAAGGATGACTTTTTTTGAAAAATAAAAATTCTGACTCTGGATCTTATGAACTTGAACTTTCTATACATAGTAATAGATTCATCATTAGTTCAAGTGTGAAATTTTGAATACATTTTTTGGCCAAGGAGTGTTTGAACTTTAAATGTATAAACTCACTTATGGCTTTATGGTGTTTCTTCAGAAGTTCAAACATGACTTTTTGAAGAAAAAAAATCTGAACTTGAACTTTCTATACATATTAATAGATTCCAAGTAGTGTTTGAACTTTATATGTATAAACTCACTTATGGCTTAATGGTGTTTCTTCAGAAGATCAAACATGACTTTTTGAAAAAAATAATAATAATCTGAGCCTGGATTTTGTGAACTTGACATTTTTATGCATACCAGTAGACTCATTCTGTTGTTTCATACGTAGTTTAAGAATGAAGTTTTGAATTTATTTTTACCAGTGTTGAACTTGAACTTTCTATATATTAGGGGTGTCAACAAGTGAAGTTAATAAACGTAATTTCGGGAGGAGTACGCCCATCTAATCTTTCAATTAATACCAAGGTATAAAACCAGCAGCTTACCTCTTCCCCTTTTTGGTTTCTGAAGCATCCCTCCTCCTCCCCTGCTCCTCCTTTTGTACACCACATTGGTGGTGGTTGAGGAGAGATCCCTGACATGAGTGTAAAGCGCTTTAGGTGTACAGTAGTACTTATGAAAGCGATATATAAATTATTCATTCATTATTTTATTCATTCAATTTGCCTGTTATAGGGGGGCAATCGGAGCTCGGGTAGAATATCCTCTCCGAGCCCCTCTATAGCAGACAGCAAGCCAAATCTGTTTACCACTTTCACTAAGATTATATGGGCACACAAACTCGTGAATAATCGATTCGGCGATGCATCGCGATGCGGGGCATGAACGATTCAGCATCGATGCGGCAAAGTGCCATAATCGATTATGTCACTGTTTATTTTCTGGCGGATAAAGTTGTGAAGTTTCAAATACTTCCGGTTCCGGGAGAATAACAACAACAACAAGGAAGATGGCTGAGGTGGAGGGAGATGACCGCGATAGACGGGTTATTAAAAACGCGCTAACGACCCGAGGTGTGTAGGATTGTACGTATATATTTTTTGCACAATAATAAATTAATCTATAACGTCTCGGTTACGTATGTAACCCTCGTTCCCTGAAGGAGGGAACGGAGACGTACGTCAGAACTGAACCGACGAATGGGATCTTACTTTAGAGACCAATCCTACTTCGAGCATCTAACAACGAGCCAATGAAATTTGGCATGCGATCACGCATTCCACGCTCCGCCCCGCAGCGCGGGTATAAATAGGAAGTGGAATGGTAGATCAGCGCTTTTTCTGCTGAGGAGCCGAAAGGTGACCGGACTCCCAGCGGAAGCACAGCATCTGGCGACGGGACGTACGTCTCCGTTCCCTCCTTCAGGGAACGAGGGTTACATACGTAACCGAGACGTTCCCTTTCAGTCAGTCACGTTCGACGTACGTCAGAACTGAACCGACGAATGGGATCCCTATGGAAAACGCCAGGATGCTGGCCCTTCCAGCGTCCTGCTTGAGCGCACTGCACCGTCTAGTATGGTACGGAAGTCAGGGCTCCAAGCAGGGAGTACAGTCACTGCTGTTTCTGCAAGACCCACTCAGAATGACTATTGGATAACGCTGGGAAAGCGTGCCTACCTCGTTCTTGAGAGAGAGGGTATGCTGCGGGGCCACGTCCTTCAGGGAAGGAGAGGTGGCAGAGTACACATAAGGACTAACCTGGCAGGGTAGTGCAACATATGGCAGTCTCTGGGGTGGTTCCAGCCTGATTGAAGGGGGACAGAGCGGGCTCTGTCGAGGGAAAGACACGGGGCTAGCCCGAAGGGTAGCTGATACCGTGGAAGAATACACATATGGGGTTGCCGTGAGGGAACCGCTACATATGGAACTCAGCCTACAACCACGTTTCACAAGCATACGGGTGCAGGCCTGGCGTCAGACGGTCCGCAACGTCTGACACCGGAGGGGTGACGGAGGAGCTCGACAGGGTTAGCTGGTTTCCCGGGGAACACAACTGGAGACAATAGACGCACGTATCCGGCCCAGAGGGCGGGAGTGGCGTTTCGCAAGCCGACACTTAGAACGGGCACTTAGCGCTCCTGGCCACTGGGGGCGAGGATGCGGGAAGATACCGGCTCTACACGTAAGCTATAGAATCTAGCAAACGTGTTAGGTGTCGCCAACCCGCAGCTCTACATATGTCTGTCAGCGAGGCGCCTTGAGCCAGCGCCCAGGAAGAAGCAACACTCCGAGTGGAGTGAGCTCTTACACCGAACGGGCAAGGCACGTCTTGGGACTGGTAGGCCAAGACTATAGCATCCACTATCCAGTGGGCTAACCTCTGCTTGGAGACAGCCTTTCCCTTCTGCTGGCCTCCGTAACAGACGAAGAGTTGCTCTGAGGTCCGAAGGCTTTGGGTCCGGTCAACGTAAGCGCGAAGAGCGCGGACCGGACACAGCAAAGCCAGGGCTGGGTCTGCCTCCTCCGAAGGCAGCGCTTGCAGGTTCACCACCTGATCCCGGAAGGGAGTGGTAGGAACCTTGGGCACATATCCGGGCCGGGGTCTCAGGACAACGTGAGAGTTACCTGGCCCGAACTCTAGGCACGATTCGTTGACCGAAAGTGCATGCAGGTCCCCTACCCTCTTGATCGAGGCCAATGCCGTCAGGAGCACTGTCTTCATCGACAAGATTTTCAGCTCACAAGACGCCAAAGGCTCGAAGGGAGGGCTCTGAAGTGCTCTGAGCACTAGAGCTAAGTCCCAAGAGGGTATCGAGGATGGACGAGGAGGATTTAGTCTCCTCGCACCTCTGAGGAACCTGACGATTAGGTCGTGCTTCCCCACGGACTTACCTTCTACTACATCATGGTACGCTGCTATTGCTGCAGCATATACCTTGAGGGTGGAGGGAGACAGCCTTCTCTCCAACCCATCTTGCAGGAAGGAAAGCACGACACTGATCGAACACCTTCGGGGGTCTTCCCGGCGGGAAGCGCACCACTCAACGAACAGGTTCCACTTCAGAGCATAGAGGCGCCTCGTAGAGGGGGCTCTAGCTGAAGCGATGGTGTCTACGACAGCTTGTGGTAGTCCATCTAGAACCTCCGCGTCCCGTCCAGGGACCAGACATGAAGATTCCAGAGGTCTGGACGCGGGTGCCATAGTGTGCCCCGTCCCTGAGAAAGAAGGTCCTTCCTCAGGGGAATCGGCCAAGGAGGGGCTGTCGCGAGGAGTGTGAGTTCTGGGAACCAGGTACGGTTGGGCCAATACGGCGCAACTAACAAGACCTGCTCCTCGTCCTCCCTGACCTTGCACAGTGTCTGTGCAAGAAGGCTCACTGGGGGAAACGCATACTTGCGTAGGTCCCGGGGCCAGCTGTGCGCCAGTGCATCTGTGCCGAGGGTACCCCCGGTCAGGGAATAGTACCACTGGCAATGGGTCGAGTCCGGAGAGGCAAACAGGTCGACCTGTGCGGCTCCGAACTGGTCCCATATCAGCTGGACCGCCTGGGGGTGGAGTCGCCACTCTCCCGGAGGTGTCGGCTGACAAGAGAGCTCGTCGGCTGTCTGGTTCAGCACACCAGGGACATGAATGGCCCGAAGCGACCTCAGCTGCTTCTGACTCCACAGGAGGAGGTGGCGGGCGAGTTGGAGCAGACGACGGGAGCGTAGACCACCCTGACGGTTGATGTACGCAACGGCCGTGGTGCTGTCCGTACGGACCAGTACATGCTTGCCACGTAGCGGCCCCTTGAGGCGGCGGAGTGCCAGATGTACTGCCAGTAACTCGAGGCAATTGATATGCCAATGCAATTGCGGCCCCGTCCACAGACCAGCAACTGCATGCCCGTTGTACGTGGCCCCCCAGCCCGTGGTGGAGGCATCCGTGAATAGCACAGCATGCCTGGACACTTGTTCTAGGGGCACCCCGGCCCGGAGAAACGAAGTGCTGGACCACGGGCTGAAGGTTTGGCGGCAGTAAGGAGTCACTGGGACCCGGTACTGACCGCTTTGCCACGCCCACCTCGGGACTCGGCCATTGAGCCAGCGTTGAAGCGGTCTCATATGAAGCAATCCGAGCGGCGTGACCGCGGCTGCAGATGCCATATGCCCCAGGAGCCTCTGAAAGAATTTCAGTGGGACCGCTGTCCTGCTCTTGAACATATTCAAGCAGTTCAACACCGACTGGACTCGCTCCTCGGTGAGGTGCGCCGTCCGGTTGACCGAGTCCAGCTCCATACCGAGATAAGAGATCCTCTGTGTGGGACAGAGTTTGCTCTTCTCTCGGTTGACCCGAAGGCCCAACTGGCTGAGGTGACTGAGCACCAGGTCCCTGTGTTCGCACAACTGGTCCTTCGACTGGGCTAGGATCAGCCAATCGTCGAGGTAGTTGAGAATCCGAACGCCGCGTTCTCTGAGTGGAACAATGGCTTCCTCCGCGACCTTCGTAAAGACGCGGGGCGACAGGGACAGCCCGAAGGGCAGGACCTTGTACTGATATGCTTTCCCCTCGAACGCAAAGCGTAGGAACGGTCTGTGTCGAGGGAGAATAGACACATGGAAGTACGCGTCCTTCAGGTCGATCGCTGCAAACCAATCCTGGGGACGGATGCATTGGAAAATGCGTTTCTGCGTCAACATCCTGAACGGGAGCTTGTGCAGGGCCCGATTCAGAACTCGCAGGTCCAGGATTGGCCGTAACCCACCCCCTTTCTTGGGCACAATGAAGTAGGGGCTGTAGAACCCCGTCTTCATATCGGCTGGAGGAACCGGCTCGATCGCGTCCTTCGCCAGTAGGACCTCGATCTCTGACCGCAAGACTTGAGCATCGCTGCTTCGCACGGAGGTGAAGAGGATGCCCTTGTACTTGGGCGGCCGGCGTGCGAACTGAATCGCGTAGCCGAGTCTGATGGTACGGATGAGCCAGCGAGACGGCCTGGGGAAACCTAGCCAGGCCCCCAGAGACCGTACAAGCGGGACCAACGGCACCACAGACGTGCCCGGGGTGGGGCAGCGAAGCGGAGTACTCTGGCCCGACTCGGGAGGCCCGGAGGCGGCCCGTAGTGTTGCCTGAGCACTCCTGGTTTGGACAGAGAGTGGGTGAGAAGGCCCGGAGGCGTCCTCGGAGCCCACTCTGCTGTCCACTGCCCGGAGGCAGGGAAGTGAAGCACTCAGCCCCGACCCGGAAGGCCCGTGGGCGGCCCGGAGTGTTGACTGAGTGCTCACGAGAGAGGCAGTGTGTGGGTGAGAAGGCCCGGGGGCGTCCTCGAGGCCCACACAGCTGCCCCCTGGCGACGGGAGGGTAGGAAAGGAGTGACAAGGCCCGTGGGCATCGCACACTGCCAACCTCCCTCTTGGGGCCCAGAGAGAGAGGAAATTGCTCTTTTGGTGAAAATGTGGGTACCGCTGGACTCCGGAGAGCCAGCGGCAGAGATGTTGTGACCAGTGATGCCCCCCCGGTCCTCTTCCGGGGGGGTGGGAGGGATGCGGACATCATCTCCCTCAGAGCAGCTCCTCTTCTCCCTGGGCTGCCCGTCTCAGGGCCGCTTCCCCTTGCGCTTGCCGGCAGGTTTCGCGGGCCCTTGGACGGGTTGGGCGGCCCCCTTGCGTCCGGCACCCTGCTTCGCGGGTGGAGGCTGCTGCTTGGGCTTGGCAGGGGCGGAGGCGGACGCTGGAGGACGCCCTCGGCGACGAGCAGACTGGGGGGCTGCCCCGGGCGGCTGGGTGGAGGCAGCAGCGGGCCGCCGGGGCAGGATATTCTTGATGGCCTCCGTCTGCTTCTTGGCCACCGAGAACTGCTGGGCAAAGTCCTCGATGGCGTCGCCGAAGAGGCCGGCCTGACAGACAGGGGCGTTTAGAAACCGAACCTTGTCCGAATCCCGCATGTCTGTCAGGTTCAGCCACAGGTGGCGTTCCTGGACCACCAAGGTGGACATCGCCCGACCCAGGGAGCGAGCCGTGACTTTCGTCGCCCGGAGGGCGAGGTCCGTCGCGGCCCGCAGTTCCTGCATAACTGCCTGGTCGGAACCACCCTCGTGCAGTTCCATGAGCGCTTTGGCCTGGTGGACCTGCAGGAGCGCCATGGCGTGCAAAGCTGATGCAGCTTCTCCGCAGGCTGAGTAAGCCTTGCCCGTCAAGCCGGACGAGAACTTACACGCCCGGGAGGGGAGACGCGGGGCGTGCCTCCAGTCCGCAGCGGTCTTAGGACACAGGTGCTTTTTTTTTTTCTTCGCAACCGACCGCTCGACTGCAGGGATACCCTCGTAGCCCTTAGCTGCACCACCATCGAGAGTGGTGAGGATGGAGGAGTCAGTCGATCGCTGGCGAGCGCTATACGGCGCCACCCACGACTTCGTGAGCTCCTGATGCACCTCCGGGAAGAAAGGCACCGGGGCGGGACGCTGAGAACCAGCGCGACCCGTCCCGAGAAACCAATCATCCAGCCGCGAAGGTTCGGGACGTGGTGGAGGGTTCCACTCAAGCCCGACACTTGCGGCGGCCCGGGCAAGCATAGCCGTAAGTTCCGGGTCAGACTCGGGCAACGCTGTCACACCCGAAGGGGGCAACGCAGCCGAGTCTTCATCCTCGGAACCCATTAGCTCATCCCCCGATGCAGCAACCGACATCTGGTCCTCCGCCGGAGCCCCAAAAGAGACGACTGGCGCTCCACGTGGGAGGTCAGCGCGCCCTTCCGGAAGCTCCACCGGTACAGTGGAGGGGGGAGGGGCCCGAGGAGCCGTGAGACCCGTCGGGTTTACCCTGACTGACACCCTCAGGTCCCCACCAAGGTCATCAGCCAAAGTAGTAGCCCTCTGCTTTGCAGCTGGAGGACCACTAGATCGGGGGATGGACGATGGTGTTCCACCTCTTCTGAGGTACTGGAGATGGGACCGCAACACTGCAATGGACATATTCCCGCAATGGGAACATGTCTCATCCACGAACGCAGCCTCAGCGTGCTGTGCACCCAGACACGAGAGACAACGAACGTGTCCGTCAAGCGGAGACAGAAATCGACCGCATCCAGAAACACACGGCTTGAATGACATCTTGAAAAAGACGCAGGGTCAAACCGTGTTGCTCTTTTGTGAATGGAAGTTGCTCTTTTAGTGCTGAAGCACTCAGGGAGATGACCGCGGCTCCACGCAGTTCGATAGTGCAAGCCTGCGTGAGCTCTTAGTGATATGTATGTGTGTAGCGCCCAGCGAACCAACTGTAATGTGTGTGTAAGGAAACGCTCAGCGAACCAACAGCTCTTTGTACACTCTATCACTGATGTGGACGGTCTCTCGCTGACGCGCCGTAACACCCGCACTGGCAAACTCTTTCACAGGAATGTGTTTTGACTCGTAGTCAGAAAGCTCTTCGTAGAAACAGCAATGAAAACTGTTCGGCTCTGAAGTAGAAAGCGCTGATCTACCATTCCACTTCCTATTTATACCCGCGCTGCGGGGCGGAGCGTGGAATGCGTGATCGCATGCCAAATTTCATTGGCTCGTTGTTAGATGCTCGAAGTAGGATTGGTCTCTAAAGTAAGATCCCATTCGTCGGTTCAGTTCTGACGTACGTCGAACGTGACCGACTGAAAGGGAATGACGAAATACGGCGCAATTCACCTTTATTCCACAAGGTGGCAATGTCTGATACCCAATGATGAAGTGACGTTTCACTCATAGTTACCTCTGACAGAAAACGAAACAATAATTATAAGTCTGCAAAACTTGAAATGACTCAGTGATTTGCTTCAGAGAGCAAGTACTAAACACAATCATATGTTAGTGTCACTGTCTCTTGATGATGGATGTGGTCAAGAAGCTGTCAGTGATCAAAATATTGATTTTGAAGACATTGAAAATGAGTTTGGAGAATATGCTGGAGATCGCGAATATGAGGCAGATGCTGAATATACTGGTAAACGAGCTCTGATGAGGTCATATGATGATGGTATTAAACATCTGCTCAAACTGAATCCTTCCAAGCTCCAAAAGGTAACGAAATAGGTTTTATATTATTCTTCTGTAGCTGTTACTCTAAAATCAGGAGTTTTATATATTATCACGGCAGGTAGAGGTCTATCCATGTTAAATATAGATCTGGGTCGCTAACGACCTGAATATGTAAGAATGTTTGGTGAAACAGTCATGCATTTAAGGGCTAATTGCATTTTATTTTATTACATTTTATTTTATTTAATAGCTTTTATGTCAAAGATACAGGAGACACATAGCAGCCAATACAATCTGCTGTTTAATATCTGCTTGTATTGCCTCATGACTGATGAAAAATTTGCTTTGTGTGCAGTAGAATATTGATGCATCACAATGCATCGTAGAATCAAATTGAATCGAATCGTTACCTGGTGAATCGTAATCGAATCGAATCGTGAAGGCAGTGCCAATGCACACCCCTACTATATATACTAATAGATTCCCTCGTTCAAGGATGAACTTTTGAACTTATTTTTGCCTAAGAGTATTTGAACTTGAACTTTCTTCATAAGATAGAATCCTTCTGTAGTTTCATAAGTAGTTGAAGGATGAGTTTCTTTTAAAAATTCTGACCCTGGATCCTATGAACTTGAAGTTTCTATACATAGTCATAGATTCATCAGTAGTTCTAATGTGAAATTTTGAATACATTTTTTGGCCAAGAGTGTTTGAACTTTAAATGTATAAACTCACATATGGCTTTATGGTGTTTCTTCAGAAGTTCAAACATGACTTTTGGAAGAAAAAAATCTGAGCCTGGATTCTGTGAACTTGACCTTTCTATGCATACCAATAGACACCTTCTGTTGTTTCATGCGTAGATCAAGAATGAAGTTTTGTATTTCTTTTTACCGGAGTGTTTGAATTTGAACTTTGTATATATACTAAAAGATTCTCTCATTCAAGGATGAACTTTTGTAATTATTTTTGCCTAAGACTATTTGAACTGGAACTTTCTATATACGAATAGAATCCTTTTGTAGTTTCATCAGTAGTTGAAGGATGACTTTTTTTGCAAAATAAAAATTCTGACCCTGGAGCCTATGAACTTGAACTTTCTATAAATAGTAATAGATTCATCAGTATTTCAAGAATGAAGTTTTTAAAAAAAAATTTTACCAGAGTGTTTGAATTTGAACTTTCTATATATACTAATAGATTCCATCGTTCAAAGATGATCATTTGAACTTATTTATGCCTAAGACTATTTGAACTTGAACTTTCTATATATGAATAGAATCCTTCTGTAGTTTCATCAGGAGTCGAAGGATGACTTTTTGTGAAAAATAAAAATTCTGACTCTGGATCCTATGAACTTGAACTTTCTATACATAGTAATAGATTCATCAGTAGTTCAAGTGTGAAATTTTTAACTTATTTTTTAACAGAGTCTTTGAACTTGAACTTTCTATATATACTATATATATATATATATATAGATTCCATCGTTCAAGGATGGTCATTTGAACTTATTTTTGCCCAAGACTATTTGAACTTGAACTTTTTATATACAAATAGAATCCTTCTGTAGTTTCATCAGGAGTCGAAGGATGACTTTTTTTGAAAAATAAAAATTCTGACTCTGGATCCTATGAACTTGAACTTTCTATACATAGTAATAGATTCATCAGTGTTTCAAGGGTGAAATTTTCAACTTATTTTTTAACAGAGTCTTTGAACTTGAACTTTCTATATATACTAATAGATTCCATCGTTCAAAGATGATCATTTGAACTTATTTATGCCTAAGACTATTTGAACTTGAACTTTCTATATATGAATAGAATCCTTCT
Organism: Pseudorasbora parva; assembly: GCF_024679245.1. Taxonomy (NCBI): domain Eukaryota; kingdom Metazoa; phylum Chordata; class Actinopteri; order Cypriniformes; family Gobionidae; genus Pseudorasbora; species Pseudorasbora parva. Next base: position 25,656,606 of record NC_090180.1, on the reverse strand, counting down.
GTAGTTTCATCAGGAGTCGAAGGATGACTTTTTTTGAAAAATAAAAATTCTGACTCTGGATCCTATGAACTTGAACTTTCTATACATAGTAATAGATTCATCAGTAGTTCAAGTGTGAAATTTTGAATACATTTTTTGGCCAAGGAGTGTTTGAACTTTAAATGTATATTCTCACTTATGGCTTTATGGTGTTTCTTCAGAAGTTCAAACATGACTTTTTGAAGAAAAAAATCTGAACTTGAACTTTCTATACATATTAATAGATTCATCAGTATTTCCAGTGTGAAATTTTGAATACATTTTTTGGCCAAGGAGTCTTTGAACATTAAATGTAATAAACAGACTTATGACTTTTATGGTGTTTCTTCAGAATTTTAAACATGACGTTTAAAAAAAAAAACAAAAAAAAAAAAAACTGACCCTGGATTCTGTGAACTTGACCTTTCAATGCATACCAATAGACTTGTTCTGTTGTTTCATATGTAGTTCAAGAATGAAGTTTTGAATTTATTTTTACCAGAGTGTTTGAACTTAAACTTTCTATATATACTAATAGATTCCCCCTAACTTTTGAAATTATTTTTGCCTAAGACTATTTGAACTTGAACTTTCTATATACAAATAGAATCCTTCTGTAGATTCATCAGGAGTTGAAGGATGACTTTTTTTGAAAAATTAAAATTCTGACCATGGATCCTATGAACTTGAACTTTCTATACATAGTAATAGATTCATCAGTAGTTTAAATGTATAAACTCACTTATGGCTTTATGGTGTTTTTTCGGGAGATTAAACATGACTTTTTGAGAAAAAAAAATCTAAGCCTGGATTCTGTGAACTTGACCTTTCTATGCATACCATTAGACACCTTCTGTTGTTTCATGCGTGGTTCAAGAATGAAGTTTTGTATTTCTTTTTACCAGAGTGTTTGAACTTGAACTTTCTATATAGATTCCCTCGTTCAAGGAAGAACTTTTGAACTTATTTTTGCCTAAGAGTATTTAAACTTGAACTTTCTATATAAAAATAGAATCCTTCTGTAGTTTCATCAGGAGTTGAAGGATGACTTTCTTTTGAAAAAAAAAAAAATTCTGACAATGGATCCTGTGAACTTGAACTTTCTATACATACTAATAGTTCCCTTTCGTTCAGTCACTCCGACGTAACGTCAGTGACTGACGAATGGGGGTTTCGCCTAGAAGCCAATCATCTTCGAGATCTTAGAAAGCGCCCAATGGCAGTGCCAATGCCATGGGCATGCGAAATTTGCATGCGTAACTCCGCCTACCCACCTGGGTATATAAGGAAGTAGCTGGCATGAATCGCATTATGTTTCTGCTTCGGAGCCAAGAGCATCTCTTCACTCCGGCAAGCCTGAATTCTGAAGTCCTCTCTTCAGTCTTCGAGACGAGCGGTTCTCCAGGGTGTTGGTGTAACGGCGCGTTCCAGCGATCTCACATTGCCTGCCTGCTGATCTGTGCAGTGATCTGCAACAGCTGTGTGTGTTTTCCCTGGGCGCTTCGGCACTCTGCAGAGCTTCCTCTCACAAAAAGAGCTAGCGTGTGGCACGTCTTTTTCAAGTCGATATCTGTTGCTGTCTTTGGGACGCATTCACTGCTCGACGTGTTTGGGCCCAGCACGTTCGGACAGTGTTTGTGGATGTGCTGTGTTCCCTCTGTGGGAACATGACCATCGCGATGTTGTGGTCGAGACTCAATGATCTCTGTAAAGAGAGAGAGTCCCCTCTGCCACACCCCGATCTACCATCTCCGAGAGAGGTGGTACTTTGGCTGGTGGCCAGGGTGACCTGAGGGCGGTGCTGTGGTATTAAGAACCCCGACGATCATTCCTCGGGCCACTCCCGCCCTCTTGCACATCGCTTCCAGTGAGTGTTGGACTGAAGCAGCGGGACCGTCTGCTGACGCCCCGTTCGTTTCGTTCATACTCCAGATAGCGGCGAGAGGTCGATTGCCGCATCTCAAGGTGGGCTAGAGTCCTTTGGGGATGACGATTCGGCTATGCTCCTCCTCCGGGTGTGGTAGCACTGTAGAATCTGACCTAGAGTTGACAGCCATGTTATCTCGGGGCGATTGGTTTTTGGGGGTGGCACCCGACAGCTGCGGGCCCCGCCCCCAATGCCATTTCGCTCCCGAGATGCATGAGGAGTGCACGCGGTCCGGGAGATCTCCGGGTCTTCCCGCGACCGTTTGGTGGCCTCCTCCGCCTTCTCTGCCCTCGAGGGGTCGCGGCCTAAGGGTACACTGGGGTCCCTCCCCCTCAGTCAGGTGCTCTGTTGCGCACTACGGTGTCCACTGAGTGCTTTGACTTGACGCGGTGAGGCTATCCTAAGCGTCCTCCCAAGCCTGCTGGCTCGTCTACTTCGGTGGCGTAGTCCAGCAGTGCTATGGGGTAAGCTGCCGCCCCGATGCGTATGCACGAGGATAGAGCTGATTCAGGGCGTACGAGCCCCCTCGCAGAGCAGACCCCAGTGGAACGCGAGTCCTTCCCTGGTCTCCTCTGTCAGGGCGCAGTCGTTACCAGTGCCTCGACACCGGGCCGCTATGCCACCCGAGTCCGGGCCGGTAACACTGCCTCGAGAAAGGTGTGCCGCCACCGATCCCGCCCAGCGCGGCATAGGTGACCACACGCCCCCTGGGTCAGGAGATGTCCACAGCTGTGGTCCGGGAAAGACAACTGGCCTTACTTGGTCGATGTGGGACGGCTGAGTGAGCCCGCCTCCTCAGCTCGCCCATATCCCAGGCCGGCCTTATCGGCGGCACGGTCAGGGACTGCGCCCAACAGTTCTTGGCTGTCCCCAGAGGCAGACTGGGGCCATCTGCCCCGGCGGCCCGCTGCTGCACCTAAGCGCCGCTGGCACAGTTGCCTCAGCCTCCATGGTGGGGTCCAATGCCCCAGTCATGCATGCGGAGATCGCGACCCTACTGGCGAAGGGTGCGGTCGAGCTCGTCCCTCCAGCCGAGATGAAGTCCGGCTTCTACAGCCCTTACTTCATTGTACCGAAGAAATCCGGTGGGTTACGACCGATCCTGGACCTTCGCGTCCTGAACCGATCCCTGTACAGGCTTCCGTTCAGGATGTTGACTGCGAAACGCCTTGTCGAATGCGTTCGTCCATGCGATTGGTTTGCAGCGATCGACCTGAAGGACGCGTACTTCCATGTGTCCATCCTTCCGCGACACAGACCGTTCCTACTGTTTGCGTTCGAAGGGCGGGCATATCAGTATGCCGTACTACCATTCGGGCTAGCTCTGTCCCCTCGCGTCTTCACAAAGATTGTCGAGGCAGCCCTTGCGCCACTCAGGCAACAAGGGGTTCGCATCCTGATCTATCTCGACGACTGGCTCATACTGGGCCACTCTCGGGACCGGTTGTACGAACACAGAGACCTGGTTCTCCACCACTTAGCTCGTTTGGGCCTTCGGGTCAACTGGGAGAAGAGCAAACTCTGCCCAGTGCAGAGGATCTCTTTTCTCGGTATGGAGATCGACTCGGTCGCCATGTGCGCGCAGCTTACCGGCTTGCGCGTGCAGTCACTGCTGACTTGCCTCAGGCAGATAGAGAGCAAGAGTGCGGTTCCACTGAAACTATTTCAGAGGCTCCTGGGGCATATGGCATCTGCAGCCGCGGTGACGCCGCTCGGATTGCTTCATATGAGACCGCTTCAGCACTGGCTTCGCGATCGAGTCCTGAGATGGGCATGGCAGTCTGGCACGCTCCGGGTCACAGTGACTCAGGCCTGCAGACAGACACTCACCCAGTGGTCGAACCTCAGCTTTCTACGGGCAGGTGTGCCCTTAGAACGAGTTTCCCGGCATGTTGTTGTGTCAACAGATGCGTCCACCACGGGTTGGGGTGCCATGTGCAATGGACATGCAGCCGTCGGCTCTTGGTCAGAGAGCCAGAGCCGCCTGCATATCAATTGCCTCGAGTTGCTGGCAGTTCGGTTCGCCTTGCACCGCTTCCTAGCGTTGTTGAAGGGCCAACACGTTCTGGTCAGATCAGACAACACGGCCGTAGTAGCGTACATCAACCACCAGGGCGGTCTACGCTCCCGCCGCATGTCTCAACTCGCCCGCCATCTCATCTTATGGAGTCAGAAGCGCCTGAGGTCCCTTCGTGCTGTCCATATCCCGGGGATCCTGTACCGTGCAGCCGACGAGCTCTCACGGGTTCAGCCTATCCCTGGGGAGTGGAGACTCCATCCCCAGTCGGTCCAGCTGATCTGGGATCAGTTCGGGGATGCACAGGTAGATCTGTTGCCTCCCACGACTTGTCCCATTGCAGCCTGTACTTTTCCCTGACCGAGGGCATGCTCGGCACGGACGCACTGGCGCACAGCTGGCCGCAGGGCCTACGCAAGTATGCGTTTCCCCCAGTGAGCCTTCTTGCACGTGTTCTGTGCAAGGTCAGGGAGGACAAGGAGCAGGTCATCTTGGTCGCCCCGTACTGGCACGGCCGGACCTGGTTCCCAGAACTAGTTCTCCTTGCGACAGCCCCTCCCTGGGCGATTCCTCTGAGACAGGATCTACTCTCTCAGAGACGGGGCACCCTGTGGCACCCGCGTCCCGATCTTGGAACCTCCATGTGTGGCTCCTGGACGGGACGCGGTAGGTTTGAGTACCCTACCACCTTCGGTGGTGGCTACCATCACTTCCGCTCGGGCCGAGTCCACGAGACGGGCCTATGCGTTGAAGTGGAACCTCTTCGTCAATTGGTGCTCTTCTTGCCAAGAAGACCCCTGGAAGTGCCCGATCGGGTCTTTGCTCTCTTTCCTCCAGGAAGGGTTGGACCGAAGGCTGTCTCCATCCACCCTGAAGGTTTATGTGGCCGCTATTGCCGCCTACCATGACCTCTTGGACGGGAAAACGGTAAGTAAGCACGACCTGGTCATCAGGTTCCTGAGGGGTGCAAGGAGACTACATCCTCCTTGTGCTCCTCTCGTACCCTCTTGGGACCTCTCAGTAGTTCTAAGTGCTCTGCAGAGGGCCCCATTTGAGCCTTTGCGGTCAGTAGATGTTAAGTTCTTGTCTATGAAGACAGCTCTCCTGAACGCATTGGCCTCCATCAAGAGGGTAGGGGACCTGCAGGCATTTTCGGTTGACGAAGCGTGCCTGGAATTCGGGCCGGCTGACTCTCACGTGATCCTGAGACCCCGGCCTGGATATGTGCCCAAGGTTCCCACCACTCCGTTTAGAGACCAGGTGGTGAACCTGCAAGCGCTGCCTTTGGAGGAGGCAGACCCAGCCTTGGCATTGCTCTGTCCAGTACGCGCCCTTCGCGCTTACGTAGACAGGACGCAGTGTTTCAGGACCTCAGACCAGCTCTTTGTCTGTGATGGTGGGAAGCTGAAAGGGAAGGCTCTCTCAAAGCAAAGGCTGTCTCACTGGATAGTGGACACCATTGTTTTGGCTTACCAGCAGCAGGGACGCCCATGTCCCCTTGGGGTCAGGGCCCATTCCACCCGGAGTGTGGCCTCCTCTTGGGCTTTAGCACATGGCGCTCCGCTGACAGACATCTGCAGAGCTGCAGGCTGGGCGACACCAAACACATTCGCCAGGTTTTATAACCTCCGAGTGGAGTCTGTATCCGACTATGTACTCGCCTCTACAAGTGGTCGGTAATGGATTGGCTCAGGTGTCTTCGCTTGCTCGCCATTCCACTCCACGGACTGGATACGTGCGATATTCTTCTCAGGTGAGTTCCCCGAGAGCCCTGAGCTCCTCCAGCACTGACGACGCCGACGCCAGTAAGTCTGCCCTTAGCCCAGACACTCGTGTCCGGCCAGGTGCCCCATGTGCATGGTTCCCCTCCGGCGACCCCCACATGTGTATTTCCACCGTAAGCCTCCCTGAGCTGGTGTATTCCCTTGGCAACCTTGCCACCCCCTGGGGTTAAAAATCCACCTGCGGCTGGTACCCCAGTGATCTTCCGTAGGCAGCCCCCCGGGGTCATACGTGTATTCCTAAGTCCTCCCTACGGGCAGGCATCTTGGCGCATATCTCCTCCTGGAATATGCCTCCCAGTGTACCTTGGTATTCCTGCGTTAAGTAGAGGCCTTTGACCGTCCTAACTGGCATCAGGGTTCTCACGCTTGCGCAGGGCACTGGAAGACAGCCGAGTGGCGTTATTGCATTGGGACCCCCATTCGTCAGTCACTGACGTTACGTCGGAGTGACTGAACGAAAGGGAACGTCTCGGTTACGTATGTAACCCTCGTTCCCTGAGGAGGGAACGGAGACGTAACGTCCCGCTGCCACTTCCGCTGTACCGCTGGAACGGCCGAGAGTTCAGTCTTGGCTCCTCAGCAGGTAACATAATGCGATTCATGCCAGCTACTTCCTTATATACCCAGGTGGGTAGGCGGAGTTATGCATGCAAATTTCGCATGCCCATGGCATTGGCACTGCCATTGGGCGCTTTCTAAGATCTCGAAGATGATTGGCTTCTAGGCGAAACCCCCATTCGTCAGTCACTGACGTTACGTCTCCGTTCCCTCCTCAGGGAACGAGGGTTACATACGTAACCGAGACGATTCCCTCGTTCAAGGATGAACTTTTGAACTTATTTATGCCTAAGACTATTTGAACTTGAACTTTCTATATATGAATAGAATCCTTCTGTAGTTTCATCAGGAGTCGAAGGATGACTTTTTTTGAAAAATTAAAATTCTGACTCTGGATCTTATGAGCTTGAACTTTCTACACATAGTAATAGATTCATCAGTAGTTCAAGTGTGAAATTTTGAATACATTTTTTGGCCAAGGAGTGTTTGAACTTTAAATGTATAAACTCACTTATGGCTTTATGGTGTTTCTTCAGAAGATTAAACATGACTTTTTGAAAAAAATAATAATAATCTGAGCCTGGATTTTGTGAGCTTGAGATTTTTATGCATAACAATACACTCATTCTGTTGTTTCATACGTAGTTCAAGAATGAAGTTTTGAATTTATTTTTACCAGAGTGTTTGAACTTGAACTTTCTATATATACTAATAGATTCCATCGTTCAAGGATGGTCATTTGAACTTATTTTTGCCCAAGACTATTTGAACTTGAACTTTTTATATACAAATAGAATCCTTCTGTAGTTTCATCAGGAGTTGAAGGATGACTTTCTTTTGAACAATAAAAATTCTGACCCTGGATCCTATTAACTTGAACTTTCTATACATATTAATAGTTTCATCAGTGTTTCAAGGGTGAAATTTTGAACTTATTTTTTAACAGAGTCTTTGAACTTGAACTTTCTATATATACTAATAGATTCCATAGTTCAAGGATGATCATTTGAACTTATTTATGCCTAAGACTATTTGAACTTGAACTTTCTATATATGAATAGAATCCTTCTGTAGTTTCATCAGGAGTCAAAGGATGACTTTCTTTTGAAAAATAAAAATTCTGACCCTGGATCCTATTAACTTGAACTTTCTATACATATTAATAGATTCATCAGTGTTTCAAGGGTGAAATTTTGAACTTATTTTTTAACAGAGTCTTTGAACTTGAACTTTCTATATATACTAATAGATTCCATAGTTCAAGGATGATCATTTGAACTCATTTATGCCTAAGACTATTTGAACTTGAACTTTCTATATATGAATAGAATCCTTCTGTAGTTTCATCAGGAGTCAAAGGATGACTTTTTTAAAAAAAACAAAATTCTGACCCTGGATCCTATGAACTTGAACTTTCTATACATAGTCATAGATTCATCAGTAGTTCTAATGTGAAATTTTGAATAAATTTTTTGGCCAAGAGTGTTTGAACTTTAAATGTATAAACTCACATATGGCTTTATGGTGTTTCTTCAGAAGTTCAAACATGACTTTTGGAAGAAAAAATCTGAGCCTGGATTCTGTGAACTTGACCTTTCTATGCATACCAATAGACACCTTCTGTTGTTTCATGCGTAGATCAAGAATGAAGTTTTGTATTTCTTTTTACCAGAGTGTTTGAATTTGAACTTTGTATATATACTAAAAGATTCTCTCGTTCAAGGATGAACTTTTGTAATTATTTTTGCCTAAGACTATTTGAACTGGAACTTTCTATATATGAATAGAATCCTTCTGTAGTTTCATCAGTAGTTGAAGGATGACTTTTTTTGCAAAATAAAAATTCTGACCCTGGATCCTATGAACTTGAACTTTCTATAAATAGTAATAGATTCATCAGTATTTCAAGAATGAAGTTTTTAATTTTTTTTTTTTACCAGAGTGTTTGAATTTGAACTTTCTATATATACTAATAGATTCCATCGTTCAAGGATGGTCATTTGAACTTATTTTTGCCCAAGACTATTTGAACTTGAACTTTTTATATACAAATAGAATCTTTCTGTAGTTTCATCAGGAGTCGAAGGATGACTTTTTTTGAAAAATAAAAATTCTGACTCTGGATCCTATGAACTTGAACTTTCTATACATAGTAATAGATTCATCAGTGTTTCAAGGGTGAAATTTTCAACTTATTTTTTAACAGAGTCTTTGAACTTGAACTTTCTATATATACTAATAGATTCCATCGTTCAAAGATGATCATTTGAACTTATTTATGCCTAAGACTATTTGAACTTGAACTTTCTATATATGAATAGAATCCTTCTGTAGTTTCATCAGGAGTCGAAGGATGACTTTTTTTGAAAAATAAAAATTCTGACTCTGGATCCTATGAACTTGAACTTTCTATACATAGTAATAGATTCATCAGTAGTTCAAGTGTGACATTTTGAATACATTTTTTGGCCAAGGAGTGTTTTGTTTGAACTTTAAATGTATAAACTCACTTATGGCTTTATGGTGTTTCTTCAGAAGTTCAACCATGACTTTTTGAAGAAAAAAATCTGAACTTGAACTTTCTATACATATTAATAGATTCATCAGTAGTTTCAGTGTGAAATTTTGAATACATTTTTTGGCCAAGGAGTCTTTGAACATTAAATGTAATAAACAGACTCATGACTTTTATGGTGTTTCTTCAGAATTTTAAACATGACGTTTAAAAAAAAAAAAAAAACTGACCCTGGATTCTGTGAACTTGACCTTTCAATGCATACCAATAGACTTGTTCTGTTGTTTCATATGTAGTTCAAGAATGAAGTTTTGAATTTATTTTTACCAGAGTGTTTGAACTTGAACTTTCTATATTTACTAATAGATTCCCTCGTTCAAGGATGAACTTTTGAAATTATTTTTGCCTAAGACTATTTGAACTTGAACTTTCTATATACAAATATAATCCTTCTGTAGATTCATCAGGAGTTGAAGGATGACTTTTTTTGGAAAATAAAAATTCTGACCATGGATCCTTTGAACTTGAACTTTCTATACATAGTAATAGATTCATCAGTAGTTTAAATGTATAAACTCACTTATGGCTTTATGGTGTTTCTTCAGGAGATTAAACATGACTTTTTGAGAGAAAAAAAATCTGAGCCTGGATTCTATGAACTTGACCTTTCTATGCATACCAATAGACACCTTCTGTTGTTTCATGCGTGGTTCAAGAATGAAGTTTTGTATTTCTTTTTACCAGAGTGTTTGAACTTGAACTTTCTATATAGATTCCCTCATTCAAGGAAGAACTTTTGAACTTATTTTTGCCTAAGAGTATTTAAACTTGAACTTTCTATATACAAAAATAGAATCCTTCTGTAATTTCATCAGGAGTTGAAGGATGACTTTCTTTTGAAAAAAAAAAAAAAATCTGACAATGGATCCTGTGAACTTGAACTTTCTATACATACTAATATCTATTCCCTCGTTCAAGGATGAACTTTTGAACTTATTTTTTCCTAAGACTATTTGAACTTGAACTTTTTCTATATACGAAGAGAATCCTTCTGTAGTTTCATCAGTAGTTGAAGGATGACTTGTTTTGAAAACTTAAAATTCTGACGCTAGATCCTATGAACTTGAACTTTCTATACATAGTAATAGATTCATCAGTAGTTCAAGTGTGAAATTTTGAATACATTTTTTGGCCAAGGAGTGTTTGAACTTTAAATGTATAAACTCACTTATGGGTTTATGGTGTTTCTTCAGAAGATCAAACATGACTTTTTGAAAAAAAAAATAATAATCTGAGCCTGGATTTTGTGAACTTGAGATTTTTTTGCATACCAATAGACTCATTCTGTTGTTTCATATGTAGTTCAAGAATGAAGTTTTGAATTTATTTTTACCAGAGTGTTTGAACTTGAACTTTCTATATATACTAATAGATTCCCTCGTTCAAGGATGAACTTTTGAAATTATTTTTGCCTAAGACTATTTGAACTTGAACTTTCTATATACAAATATAATCCTTCTGTAGATTCATCAGGAGTTGAAGGATGACTTTTTTTGAAAAATAAAAATTCTGACCATGGATCCTATGAACTTGAACTTTCTATACATAGTAATAGATTCATCAGTAGTTTAAATGTATAAACTCACTTATGGCTTTATGGTGTTTCTTCAGGAGATTAAACATGACTTTTTGAGAAAAAAAAATCTGAGCCTGGATTCTGTGAACTTGACCTTTCTATGCATACCAATAGACACCTTCTGTTGTTTCATGCGTGGTTCAAGAATGAAGTTTTGTATTTCTTTTTACCAGAGTGTTTCAACTTGAACTTTCTATATAGATTCCCTCGTTCAAGGAAGAACTTTTGAACTTATTTTTGCCTAAGAGTATTTAAACTTGAACTTTCTATATACAAAAATAGAATCCTTCTGTAGTTTCATCAGGAGTTGAAGGATGACTTTCTTTTGAAAAAAAAAAATTCTGACAATGGATCCTGTGAACTTGAACTTTCTATACATACTAATAGATTCCCTCGTTCAAGGATGAACTTTTGAACTTATTTTTTCCTAAGACTATTTGAACTTGAACTTTTTCTATATACGAAGAGAATCCTTCTGTAGTTTCATCAGGAGTTGAAGGATGACTTGTTTTGAAAAATTAAAATTCTGACGCTAGATCCTATGAACATGAACTTTCTATACATAGTAATAGATTAATCAGTAGTTCAAGTGTGAAATTTTGAATACATTTTTTGGCCAAGGAGTGTTTGAACTTTAAATGTATAAACTCACTTATGGGTTTATGGTGTTTCTTCAGAAGATCAAACATGACTTTTTGAAAAAAATAATAATAATCTGAGCCTGGATTTTGTGAACTTGAGATTTTTTTGCATACCAATAGACTCATTCTGTTGTTTCATACGTAGTTCAAGAATTAAGTTTTGAATTTATTTTTACCAGAGTGTTTGAACTTGAACTTTCTACATATACTAATAGATTCCATCGTTCAAGGATGGTCATTTGAACTTATTTTTGCCCAAGACTATTTGAACTTGAACTTTTTATATATAAATAGAATCCTTCTGTAGTTTCATCAGGAGTTGAAGGTTGACTTTATTTTGAAAAATAAAAATTCTGACCCTGGATCCTACGAACTTGAACTTTTTATACATATTAATAGATTCATCAGTGTTTCAAGGGTGAAATTTTGAACTTATTTTTTAACAGAGTCTTTGAACTTGAACTTTCTATTTATACTAATAGATTCCATAGTTCAAGGATGATCATTTGAACTTATTTATGCCTAAGACTATTTGAACTTGAACTTTCTATATATGAATAGAATCCTTCTGTAGTTTCATCAGGAGTCAAAGGATGACTTTTTAAAAAAAATAAAAATTCTGACCCTGGATCCTATGAACTTGAACTTTCTATACATAGTAATAGATTCATCAGTAGTTCTAATGTGAAATTTTGAATACATTTTTTGGCCAAGAGTGTTTGAACTTTAATTGTATAAACTCACATATGGCTTTATGGTGTTTCTTCAGAAGTTCAAACATGACTTTTGGAAAAATCAAATCTGAGCCTGGATTCTGTGAACTTGACCTTTCTATGCATACCAATAGACACCTTCTGTTGTTTCATGCGTAGATCAAGAATGAAGATTTGTATTTCTTTTTACCAGAGTGTTTGAATTTGAACTTTCTATATATACTAAACGATTCTTTCGTTCAAGGATGAACTTTTGAAATTATTTTTGCCTAAGACTATTTGAACTGGAACTTTCTTTATATGAATAGAATCCTTCTGTAGTTTCATCAGTAGTTGAAGGATGACTTTTTTTGCAAAATAAAAATTCTGACCCTGGATCCTATGAACTTGAACTTTCTATAAATAGTAATAGATTCATCAGTATTTCAAGAATGAAGTTTTTAATTTTTTTTTACCAGAGTGTTTGAATTTGAACCTTCTATATACACTAATAGATTCCATCGTTCAAGGATGGTCATTTGAACTTATTTTTGCCCAAGACTATTTGAACTTGAACTTTTTATATACAAATAGAATCCTTCTGTACTTTCATCAGGAGTCGAAGGATGACTTTTTTTGAAAAATAAAAATTCTGACTCTGGATCCTATGAACTTGAACTTTCTATACATAGTAATAGATTCATCATTAGTTCAAGTGTGAAATTTTGAATACATTTTTTGGCCAAGAAGTGTTTAAACTTTAAATGTATAAACTCATTTATGGCTTTATGGTGTTTCTTCAGAAGTTCAAACATGACTTTTTGAAGAAAAAAATCTGAACTTGAACTTTCTATACATATTAATAGATTCATCAGTAGTTCCAGTGTGAAATTTTGAATACATGTTTTGGCCAAGGAGTCTTTGAACATTAAATGTAATAAACAGACTAATGACTTTTATGGTGTTTCTTCAGAATTTTAAACATGACGTTTAAAAAAAAAAAAAAACTGACCCTGGATTCTGTGAACTTCACCTTTCAATGCATACTAATAGACTTGTTCTGTTGTTTTATATGTAGTTCAAGAATGAAGTTTTGAATTTATTTTTACCAGAGTGTTTGAACTTGTTTTGAACTTTCTATATATACTATATATATATATAGATTCCATCGTTCAAGGATGGTCATTTGAACTTATTTTTGCCCAAGACTATTTGAACTTGAACTTTTTATATACAAATAGAATCCTTCTGTAGTTTCATCAGGAGTCGAAGGATGACTTTTTTTGAAAAATAAACATTCTGACTCTGGATCCTATGAACTTGAACTTTCTATACATAGTAATAGATTCATCATTAGTTCAAGTGTGAAATTTTGAATACATTTTTTGGCCAAGGAGTGTTTAAACTTTAAATGTATAAACTCACTTATGGCTTAATGGTGTTTCTTCAGAAGTTCAAACATGACTTTTTGAAGAAAAAAATCTGAACTTGAACTTTCTATACATATTAATAGATTCATCAGTAGTTCCAGTGTGAAATTTTGAATACATGTTTTGGCCAAGGAGTCTTTGAACATGAAATGTAATAAACAGACTAATGACTTTTATGGTGTTTCTTCAGAATTTTAAACATGACGTTTAAAAAAAAAAAAAAAAACTGACCCTGGATTCTGTGAACTTCACCAATTTATTTTTACCAGAGTGTTTGAACTTGAACTTTCTATATATACTAATAGATTCCCTCGTTCAAGGATGAACTTTTGAAATTATTTTTGCCTAAGACTATTTGAACTTGAACTTTCTATATACAAATAGAATCCTTCTGTAGATTCATCAGGAGTTGAAGGATGACTTTTTTTGAAAAATAAAAATTCTGACCATGGATCCTATGAACTTGAACTTTCTATACATAGTAATAGATTCATCAGTAGTTTAAATGTATAAACTCATTTATGGCTTTATGGTGTTTCTTCAGGATATCAAACATGACTTTTTGAAAAAAAAAATCTGAGCCTGGATTCTGTGAACTTGACCTTTCTATGCATACCAATAGACACCTTCTGTTGTTTCATGCGTGGTTCAAGAATTAAGTTTTGTATTTCTTTTTACCAGAGTCTATGAACTTGAACTTTCTATATATACTAATAGATTCCATCGTTCAAGGATGATCATTTGAACTTATTTTTGCCTAAGACTATTTGAACTTGAACTTTCTATATACAAATAGAATCCTTCTGTAGTTTCATCAGGAGTTGAAGGATGACTTTCTTTTGGAAAATAAAAATTCTGATCCTGGATCCTATGAACTTGAACTTTCTATACATAGTAATAGATTCATCAGTAGTTGAAGTGTGAAATTTTGAATACATTTTTTGGCCAAGGAGTGTTTTGTTTGAACTCTAAATGTATAAACTCACTTATGGTTTTATGGTGTTTCTTCAGAAGTTCAAGCATGACTTTTTGAAAAAAAAAATCTCAGCCTGGATTCTGTGAACTTGACCTTTCTATACATACCAATTCCAACCTTCTGTTGTTTCATGCGTGGTTCAAGAATGAAGTTTTGTATTTCTTTTTACCAGCGTGTTTGAACTCGAACTTTCTATATATACTAATAGATTCCCTCATTCAGGGATGAACTTTTGAACTTATTTTTGCCTAAGAGTATTTGAACTTGAACTTTCTTTATAAGATAGAATCCTTGTGTAGTTTCATCAGTAGTTGAAGGATGAGTTTCTTTTAAAAATTCTGACCCTGGATCCTATTAACTTGAACTTTCTATACATAGTAATAGATTCATCATAATTTTAAGGGTGAAATTTTGAACTTATTTTTTACCAGAGTCTTTGAACTTGAACTTTCTAAGTATACTAATGGATTCCATAGTTGAAGGATGATCATTTGAACTTATTTATGCCTAAGACTATTTGAACTTGAATTTTCTATATACAAATAGAATCCTTCTGTAGATTCATCAGGAGTCGAAGGATGACTTTTTTTAAAAAAATATAAATTCTGACCTTGGATCCTATGAACTTGAACTTTCTATACATAGTAATAGATTCATCAGTATTTCAAGGGTGAAATTTTGAACTTATTTTTTAACAGAGTCTTTGAACTTGAACTTTCTATATATACTAATAGATTCCATCGTTCAAGGATGATCATTTGAACTTATTTTTGCCTAAGACTATTTGAACTTGAACTTTCTATATACAAATAGAATCCTTCTGTAGTTTCATCAGGAGTTGAAGGATGACTTTCTTTTGGAAAATAAAAATTCTGATCCTGGATCCTATGAACTTGAACTTTCTATACATAGTAATAGATTCATCAGTAGTTGAAGTGTGAAATTTTGAATACATTTTTTGGCCAAGGAGTGTTTTGTTTGAACTTTAAATGTATAAACTCACTTATGGTTTTATGGTGTTTCTTCAGAAGTTCAAACATGACTTTTTGAAAAAAAAATCTGAGCCTGGATTCTGTGAACTTGACCTTTCTATGCATACCAATAGACACCTTCTGTTGTTTCATGCGTAGTTCAAGAATTAAGTTTTGTATTTCTTTTTACCAGAGTGTTTGAACTTGAACTTTCTACATATACTAATAGATTGCCTCGTTCAAGGATGAACTTTTGAACTTATTTTTGCCTGAGTATTTAAACTTGAACTTTCTTTTTACGAATAGAATCCTTCTGTAGTTTCATCAGGAGTTAAAGGATGACTTTAAAAAAAAAAAAAATTCTGACCCTGGATCCTATGAACTCGAACTTTCTATACATAGTCATAGATTCATCAGTAGTTCAAGTGTGAAATTTTGAATACATTTTTTGGTCAAGGAGTGTTTTGTTTGAACTTTAAATGTATAAACTCACTTATGGCTTTATGGTGTTTCTTCAGAAGTTCAAACATGACTTTTTGAAAGAAAAAAATCTGAGCCTGGATTCTGGGAACGTCTCGGTTACGTATGTAACCCTCGTTCCCTGAGGAGGGAACGGAGACGTAACGTCAGTGACTGACGAATGGGGGTTTCGCCTAGAAGCCAATCATCTTCGAGATTTTAGAAAGCGCCCAATGGCAGTGCCAATGCCATGGGCATGCGAAATTTGCATGCGTAACTCCGCCTACCCACCTGGGTATATAAGGAAGTAGCTGGCATGAATCGCATTATGTTACCTGCTGAGGAGCCAAGACTGAACTCTCGGCCGTTCCAGCGGTACAGCGGAAGTGGCAGCGGGACGTTACGTCTCCGTTCCCTCCTCAGGGAACGAGGGTTACATACGTAACCGAGACGTTCCCTTTCGTTCAGTCACTCCGACGTAACGTCAGTGACTGACGAATGGGGGTCCCAATGCAATAACGCCACTCAGCTGTCTTCCAGTGCCCTGCGCAAGCGTGAGAACCCTGATGCCAGTTAGGACGGTCAAAGGCCTCTACTTAACGCAGGAATACCAAGGTACACTGGGAGGCATATTCCAGGAGGAGATATGCGCCAAGATGCCTACCCGTAGGGAGGACTTAGGAATACACGTATGACCCCGGGGGGCTGCATACAGAAGATCACTGGGGTACCAGCCGCAGGTGGATTTTTAACCCCAGGGGGTGGCAAGGTTGCCAAGGGAATACACCAGCTCAGGGAGGCTTACGGTGGAAATACACATGTGGGGGTCGCCGGAGGGGAACCATGCACATGGGGCACCTGGCCGGACACGAGTGTCTGGGCTAAGGGCAGACTTACTGGCATCGGCGTCGTCAGTGCTGGAGGAGCTCAGGGCTCTTGGGGAACTCACCTGAGAAGAATATCGCACGTATCCAGTCCGTGGAGTGGAATGGCGAGCAAGCGAAGACACCTGAGCCAATCCATTACCGGCCACTTGTAGAGGCGAGTACATAGTCGGATACAGGCTCCACTCGGAGGTTATAAAACCTGGCGAATGTGTTTGGTGTCGCCCAGCCTGCAGCTCTGCAGATGTCTGTCAGTGGAGCGCCATGTGCTAAAGCCCAAGAGGAGGCCACACTCCGGGTGGAATGGACCCTGACCCCAAGGGGACATGGGCGTCCCTGCTGCTGGTAAGCCAAAACAATGGTGTCCACTATCCAGTGAGACAGCCTTTGCTTTGAGAGAGCCTTCCCTTTCAGCTTCCCACCATCACAGACAAAGAGCTGGTCTGAGGTCCTGAAACACTGCGTCCTGTCTACGTAAGCGCGAAGGGCGCGTACTGGACAGAGCAATGCCAAGGCTGGGTCTGCCTCCTCCAAAGGCAGCGCTTGCAGGTTCACCACCTGGTCTCTGAACGGAGTGGTGGGAACCTTGGGCACATATCCAGGCCGGGGTCTCAGGATCACGTGAGAGTCAGCCGGCCCGAATTCCAGGCACGCTTTGTCAACCAAAAAAGGCCTGCAGGTCCCCTACCCTCTTGATGGAGGCCAATGCGGTCAGGAGCGCTGTCTTCATAGACAAGAACTTAACATCTACTGACCGCAAAGGCTCAAATGGGGCCCTCTGCAGAGCACTCAGAACTACTGAGAGGTCCCAAGAGGGTACGAGAGGAGCACGAGGAGGATGTAGTCTCCTCGCACCCCTCAGGAACCTGATGACCAGGTCGTGCTTACTTAACGTTTTCCCGTCCAAGAGGTCATGGTAGGCGGCAATAGCGGCCACATAAACCTTCAGGGTGGATGGAGACAGCCTTCGATCCAACCCTTCCTGGAGGAAAGAGAGCACAGACCCGATCGGGCACTTCCAGGTGTCTTCTTGGCGAGAAGAGCACCAATTGACGAAGAGGTTCCACTTCAACGCATAGGCCCGTCTCGTGGACTCGGCCCGAGCGGAAGTGATGGTAGCCACCACCGGAGGGTGCCACAGGGTGCCCCGTCTCTGAGAGAGTAGATCCTGTCTCAGAGGAATCGGCCAGGGAGGGGCTGTCGCAAGGAGAACTAGTTCTGGGAACCAGGTCCGGCCGTGCCAGTACGGGGCGACCAAGATGACCTGCTCCTTGTCCTCCCTGACCTTGCACAGAACACGTGCAAGAAGGCTCACTGGGGGAAACGCATACTTGCATAGGCCCTGCGGCCAGCTGTGCGCCAGTGCGTCCGTGCCGAGCGTGCCCTCGGTCAGGGAAAAGTACAGGCTGCAATGGGACGAGTCGTGGGAGGCAACAGATCTACCTGTGCGTCCCCGAACTGATCCCAGATCAGCTGGACCGACTGGGGATGGAGTCTCCACTCCCCAGGGATAGGCTGAACCCGTGAGAGCTCATAGGCTGCACGGTTCAGGATCCCCGGGATATGGACAGCACGAAGGGACCTCAGGCGCTTCTGACTCCATAAGACGAGATGGCGGGCGAGTTGAGACATGCGGCGGGAGCGTAGACCGCCCTGGTGGTTGATGTATGCTACTACAGCCGTGTTGTCTGATCTGACCAGAACGTGTTGGCCCTTCAACAACGCTAGGAAGCGGTGCAAGGCGAACCGAACTGCCAGCAACTCGAGGCAATTGATATGCAGGCGGCTCTGGCTCTCTGACCAAGAGCCGGCGGCTGCATGTCCATTGCACATGGCACCCCAACCCGTGGTGGACGCATCTGTTGACACAACAACATGCCGGGAAACTCATTCTAAGGGCACACCTGCCCGTAGAAAGCTGAGGTTCGACCACTGGGTGAGTGTCTGTCTGCAGGCCTGAGTCACTGGGACCCGGAGCGTGCCAGACTGCCATGCCCATCTCGGGACTCGATCGCGAAGCCAGTGCTGAAGCGGTCTCATATGAAGCAATCCGAGCGGCGTCACCGCGGCTGCAGATGCCATATGCCCCAGGAGCCTCTGAAATAGTATCAGTGGAACCGCACTCTTGCTCTCTATCTGCCTGAGGCAAGTCAGCAGTGACTGCGCTCACAAGCCGGTAAGCTGCGCGCATATGGCGACCGAGTCGATCTCCATACCGAGAAAAGAGATCCTCTGCACTGGGCAAAGTTTGCTCTTCTCCCAGTTGACCCGAAGGCCCAAACGAGCTAAGTGGTGGAGAACCAGGTCTCTGTGTTCGCACACCCGGTCCCGAGAGTGGCCCAGTATGAGCCAGTCGTCGAGATAGTTCAGGATGCGAACCCCTTGTTGCCTGAGTGGCGCAAGGGCTGCCTCGACAATCTTCGTGAAGACGCGAGGGGACAGAGCTAGCCCGAATGGTAGTACGGCATACTGATATGCCCGCCCTTCGAACGCAAACCGTAGGAACGGTCTGTGTCGCGGAAGGATGGACACATGGAAGTACGCGTCCTTCAGGTCGATCGCTGCAAACCAATCGCATGGACGAACGCATTCGAAAAGGCGTTTCGCAGTCAACATCCTGAACGGAAGCCCGTACAGGGATCGGTTCAGGACGCGAAGGTCCAGGATCGGTCGTAACCCATCGGATTTCTTCGGTACAATGAAGTAAGGGCTGTAGAAGCCGGACTTCATCTCGGCTGGAGGGACGAGCTCGACCGCACCCTTCGCCAGTAGGGTCGCGATCTCCGCACGCATGACTGGGGCATTGGACCCCACCATGGTGTACCGGACACCCCGGAACGGGGAGGAGCTCGCGCGAACTGAATCGCGTAGCCGAGCCGGATGGTCCGTGCGACCCAGCGGGACAGTCCAGGCAGCTGTAGCCAAGCTCCCAGGGAGTGTACCAAAGGGGTCACGCGGAGCACCGGCGTACCCTCGGTGGGGCAGCGAGGCAGCGAGGCAGCGTTACCGGCCCGGACTCGGGTGGCGTAGCGGCCCGGTGACGGGGCGGCGGTAACAGCTGCGCCCTGACAGAGGAGACCAGGGAAGGACTCGCGTTCCACTGGGGTCTGCTGGTCTTTTGTATTTCTTTTTACCAGAGTGTTTGAACTCAAACTTTCTATATATACTAATAGATTCCCTCATTCAAGGATGAACTTTTGAACTTATTTTTGCCTAAGAGTATTTGAACTTGAACTTTCTTTTTACGAATAGAATCCTTCTGTAGTTTCATCAGGAGTTGAAGGATGACTTTTTTTGAAAAATAAAAACTTCTGACCCTGGATCCTATGAACTTGAACTTTCTATAAATAGTAATAGATTCATCAGTATTTCAAGAATTAAGTTTTGAATTTATTTTTACCAGAGTCTTTGAACTTGAACTTTCTATATATACTAATAGATTCCATCGTTCAAGGATGATCATTTGAACTTATTTTTGCTTCAGACTATTTGAACTTGAATTTTCTATATACAAATAGAATCCTTCTGTAGTTTCATCAGGAGTTGAAGGATGACTTTATTTTGAAAAATAAAAAATCTGATCCTGGATCCTATGAAATTGAACTTTCTATACATAGTAATAGATTCATCAGTAGTTCAAGTGTGAAATATTGATTACATTTTTTTGGCCAAGGAGTGTTTGAACTTTAAATGTATAAACTCACTTATGGCTTTATGGTGTTTCTTCAGAAGTTCAAACATGACTTTTTGAAAAAAATAAAAATAATCTGAGAATGGGTTTTGTGACCTTGACATTTTTATGCATACCAATAGACTCATTCTGTTGTTTCACGCGTAGTTCAAGAATGAAGTTTTGTATTTCTTTTTACCAGTGTTTGAACTCGAACTTTCTATATATACTAATAGATTCGCTCATTCAAGGATGAACTTTTGAACTTATTTTTGCCTAAGAGTATTTGAACTTGAACTTTCTTTATAAGATAGAATCTTTCTGTAGTTTCATCAGTAGTTGAAGGATGAGTTTCTTTTAAATATTCTGACCCTGGATCCTATTAACTTGAACTTTCTATACATAGTAATAGATTCATCAGAATTTTAAGGGTGAAATTTTGAACTTATTTTTTACCAGAGTCATTAAACTTGAACTTTCCATATATATACTAATAGATTCCATAGTTCAAGGTTGAACTTTTGAAATTGTTTTTGCCTAAGACTATTTGAACTTGAACTTTCTATATACGAAATAGAATCCTTCTGTAGTTTCATTAGGAGTCGAAGGATGACTTTTTTTGAAAAATATAAATTCTGACCCTGGATCCTATGAACTTGAACTTTCTATACATAGTAATAGATTCATCAGTATTTCAAGGGTGAAATTTTGAACTTATTTTTTAACAGAGTCTTTGAACTTGAACTTTCTATATATACTAATAGATTCCATCGTTCAAGGATGATCATTTGAACTTATTTTTGCCTAAGACTATTTGAACTTGAACTTTCTATATACAAACAGAATCCTTCTGTAGTTTCATCAGGAGTTGAAGGATGACTTTCTTTTGAAAAATAAAAATTCTGATCCTGGATCCTATGAACTTGAACTTTCTATACATAGTAATAGATTCATCAGTAGTTGAAGTGTGAAATTTTGAATACATTTTTTGGCCAAGGAGTATTTTGTTTGAACTTTAAATGTATAAACTCACTTATGGTTTTATGGTGTTTCTTCAGAAGTTCAAACATGACTTTTTGAAAAAAAAAATCTGAGCCTGGATTCTGTGAACTTGACCTTTCTATGCATACCAATAGACACCTTCTGTTGTTTCATGCGTAGTTCAAGAATGAAGTTTTGTATTTCTTTTTACCAGAGTGTTTGAACTTGAACTTTCTATATATACCAATAGATTCCTTCGTTCAAGGATGAACTTTTGAAATTATTTTTGCCTAAGAGTATTTAAACTTGAATTTTCTTTTTACGAATAGTATCCTTCTGTAATTTCATCAGGAGTTGAAGGATGACTTTTTTTGAAAAATAAAAACTTCTGACCCTGGATCCTATGAACTTGAACTTTCTATAAATAGTAATAGATTCATCAGTATTTCAAGAATTAAGTTTTGAATTTATTTTTACCAGAGTCTTTGAACTTGAACTTTCTATATATACTAATAGATTCCATCGTTCAAGGATGATCATTTGAACTTATTTTTGCTTCAGACTATTTGAACTTGAATTTTCTATATACAAATAGAATCCTTCTGTAGTTTCATCAGGAGTTGAAGGATGACTTTATTTTGAAAAATAAAAAATCTGATCCTGGATCCTATGAAATTGAACTTTCTATACATAGTAATAGATTCATCAGTAGTTCAAGTGTGAAATATTGATTACATTTTTTTGGCCAAGGAGTGTTTGAACTTTAAATGTATAAACTCACTTATGGCTTTATGGTGTTTCTTCAGAAGTTCAAACATGACTTTTTGAAAAAAAAAAAAATAATCTGAGAATGGGTTTTGTGAACTTGACATTTTTATGCATACCAATAGACTCATTCTGTTGTTTCATGCGTAGTTCAAGAATGAAGTTTTGTATTTCTTTTTATCAGAGTGTTTGAACTTGAACTTTCTATATATACTAATAGATTGCCTCGTTCAAGGATGAACTTTTGAACTTATTTTTGCCTGAGTATTTAAACGTGAACTTTCTTTTTACGAATAGAATCCTTCTGTAGTTTCATCAGGAGTTGAAGGATGACTTTAAAAAAAAAAATTCTGACCCTGGATCCTATGAACTTGAACTTTCTATACATAGTCATAGATTCATCAGTAGTTCAAGTGTGAAATTTTGAATACATTTTTTGGTCAAGGAGTGTTTTGTTTGAACTTTAAATGTATAAACTCACTTATGGCATTATGGTGTTTCTTCAGAAGTTCAAACATGACTTTTTGAAAAAAAAAATCTGAGCCTGGATTCTGGGAACTTGATCTTTCTATGCATACCAATAGACACTTTCTGTTGTTTCATGCGTGGTTCAAGAATGAAGTTTTGTATTTCTTTTTACCAGAGTGTATGAACTTGAACTTTCTATATATACTAATAGATTCCCTCGTTCAAGGATGATTTTTTGAACTTATTTTTGCCTAAGACTATTTGAACTTGAACTTTCTATATACAAATAGAATCCTTCTGTAGTTTCATCAGGAGTTGAAGGATGACTTTATTTTGAAAAATAAAAATTCTGACCCTGGATCCTATGAACTTGAACTTTCTATACATAGTAATAGATTCATCAGTAGTTCAAGTGTGAAATTTTGAATACATTTTCTGGCCAAGGAGTGTTTTGTTTGAACTTTAAATGTATAAACTCACTTATGGTTTTATGGTGTTTCTTCAGAAATTCAAACATGACTTTTTGAAAAAAAAAATCTGAGCCTGGATTCTGTGAACTTGACCTTTCTATGCATACCAATAGACACCTTCTGTTGTTTCATGCGTAGTTCAAGAATGAAGTTTTGTATTTCTTTTTACCAGAGTGTTTGAACTTGAACTTTCTATATATACCAATAGATTCCTTCGTTCAAGGATGAACTTTTGAAATTATTTTTGCCTAAGAGTATTTAAACTTGAACTTTCTTTTTACGAATAGAATCCTTCTGTAGTTTCACCAGGAGTTGAAGGATGACTTTTTTTGAAAAATAAAAACTTCTGACCCTGGATCCTATGAACTTGAACTTTCTATAAATAGTAATAGATTCATCTGTATTTCAAGAATTAAGTTTTGAATTTATTTTTACCAGAGTCTTTGAACTTGAACTTTCTATATATACTAATAGATTCCATCGTTCAAGGATGATCATTTGAACTTATTTTTGCTTCAGACTATTTGAACTTGAATTTTCTATATACAAATAGAATCCTTCTGTAGTTTCATCAGGAGTTGAAGGATGACTTTATTTTGAAAAATAAAAAATCTGATCCTGGATCCTATGAAATTGAACTTTCTATACATAGTAATAGATTCATCAGTAGTTCAAGTGTGAAATATTGATTACATTTTTTTGGCCAAGGAGTGTTTGAACTTTAAATGTATAAACTCACTTATGGCTTTATGGTGTTTCTTCAGAAGTTCAAACATGACTTTTTGAAGAAAAAAATAATAATCTGAGAATGGGTTTTGTGAACTTGACATTTTTATGCATACCAATAGACTCATTCTGTTGTTTCACGCGTAGTTCAAGAATGAAGTTTTGTATTTCTTTTTACCAGAGTGTTTGAACTCGAACTTTCTATATATACTAATAGATTCCCTCATTCAAGGATGAACTTTGGAACTTATTTTTGCCTAAGAGTATTTGAACTTGAACTTTCTTTATAAGATAGAATCTTTCTGTAGTTTCATCAGTAGTTGAAGGATGAGTTTCTTTTAAAAATTGTGACCCTGGATCCTATTAACTTGAACTTTCTATACATAGTAATAGATTCATCAGAATTTTAAGGGTGAAATTTTGAACTTATTTTTTACCAGAGTCATTAAACTTGAACTTTCCATATATATACTAATAGATTCCATCGTTCAAGGTTGAACTTTTGAAATTATTTTTGCCTAAGACTATTTGAACTTGAACTTTCTATATACGAATAGAATCCTTCTGTAGTTTCATCAGTAGTTGAAGAATGACTTTTATTTGAAAAATTAAAACACTGACCCTGGATCCTATGAACAGAGGTGGTAAAAGTACTCAAAAGTTATACTCGAGTGAAAGTATATATACCTAAATAAAAAAATACTCCAGTAAAAGTAGAAAGTCCTCCATTCACACATCACTTGAGTAAAAGTACAAAAGTATCATATTTAAAACGTACTCAAGTACCAAAAGTAAAAAGTAAGTATTCAAATGAACCTTAAATATCCATAATTAGGCAGATAAATTATTTTGGGACTGATATGCAATGCTTTAATTGAACAAATGATAAGATTAGATACTGCAATTAAGAATTTGTTAGATTTGCAATTAATAGGAGACAGTGAAGCACCTTAACGCAGTATAGGGGTTAAACTTAAAATAGACATGTTCCATAACATTAGCTCCATAAAACAGATGAGGAGCAAGATACTATTAACTAATTCAACATTAATTCAAAAGCCATAACCACAATGACATATTACATAACAATTAGTTAATAGTCATTTGCCTCAACAAGTAAAGTCATACTATAATTTTGCCAATTGTTAAAAAAAAAAATTGTTGTGTATTGTGCTAATTAATTGAGATTTCTTACAGCTATTACAGGTTTTTGGCCTTGTCTGTTCCATTGCTTCTTTTACTCTCCCCTTTTTTGTAAGTCGCTTTGGATAAAAGCGTCTGCTAAATGATTAAATGTAAATGTAAATGTTATGATTAATGATGAATTAAACAGACAACTGAGAGTCGGAATGCATGGCTTTGAATACATGAATTTACATTATTAGTTAATGCAATGTGTCATTAGGGAATTAATGATGTCATATTTAATTAATAGCAATTCATGTATTACTTAATCTATTAATTATAGAGAATCTCCATTAGTTGCTGATGCAGTAATCATTAATAAATGGTTTAGTTCTTCATTAGTAATACATTAACTCATGATTATCTGTGCATTAGTTAGGCATGAATTATAATAGTGCACCTGTATTGTAAAATGTTACTGATGTTTTCATAGTAAATTGTTTGCCGCAAAATAAAAAAGTTGGGGAAACACTGAGCTAACGTTAGTGTGGCAAACCTGACTTGTCAGCTTTTCCAAGTCTATTCCCGACTGGATCATCCATGACCGACCAGACCGGTTTGGAAATCAAGTGTAATAAATACTCAATACTTGGAGCGGGCATGAGGAAATGTATTGGAGTAAAAAGTAATCTTTGCCTTTAATATTGTAGTGGAGTAAGAGTAAAAGTAGATGCAAATAAAATATACTCAAGTAAAGTACAGATCCCCGAAAAAAATACTTAAGTAAAGTATCAAAGTATTTTTACTTGATTACTTACCACCCCTGCCTATGAACTTGAACTTTCTATACATAGTAATAGATTCATCCGTAGTTCAAGGGTGAAATTTTGAACTAATTTTTTAACAGAGTCTTTGAACTTGAACTTTCTAAGTATACTAATAGATTCCATAGTTCAAGGATGATCATTTGAACTTATTTATGCCTAAGACTATTTGAACTTGAATTTTCTATATACAAATAGAATCCTTCTGTAGTTTCATCAGGAGTTGAAGGATGACTTTATTTTGAAAAATAAAAAATCTGATCCTGGATCCTATGAAATTGAACTTTCTATACATAGTAATAGATTCATCAGTAGTTCAAGTGTGAAATATTGATTACATTTTTTTGGCCAAGGAGTGTTTGAACTTTAAATGTATAAACTCACTTATGGCTTTATGGTGTTTCTTCAGAAGTTCAAACATGACTTTTTGAAGAAAAAAATAATAATCTGAGAATGGGTTTTGTGAACTTGACATTTTTATGCATACCAATAGACTCATTCTGTTGTTTCACGCGTAGTTCAAGAATGAAGTTTTGTATTTCTTTTTACCAGAGTGTTTGAACTCGAACTTTCTATATATACTAATAGATTCCCTCATTCAAGGATGAACTTTTGAACTTATTTTTGCCTAAGAGTATTTGAACTTGAACTTTCTTTATAAGATAGAATCTTTCTGTAGTTTCATCAGTAGTTGAAGGATGAGTTTCTTTTAAAAATTGTGACCCTGGATCCTATTAACTTGAACTTTCTATACATAGTAATAGATTCATCAGAATTTTAAGGGTGAAATTTTGAACTTATTTTTTACCAGAGTCATTAAACTTGAACTTTCCATATATATACTAATAGATTCCATCGTTCAAGGTTGAACTTTTGAAATTATTTTTGCATAAGACTATTTGAACTTGAACTTTCTATATACGAATAGAATCCTTCTGTAGTTTCATCAGTAGTTGAAGAATGACTTTTATTTGAAAAATTAAAACACTGACCCTGGATCCTATGAACTTGAACTTTCTATACATAGTAATAGATTCATCAGTAGTTCAAGGGTGAAATTTTGAACTAATTTTTTAACAGAGTCTTTGAACTTGAACTTTCTAAGTATACTAATAGATTCCATAGTTGAAGGATGATCATTTGAACTTATTTATGCCTAAGACTATTTGAACTTGAATTTTCTATATACAAATAGAATCCTTCTGTAGTTTCATCAGGAGTTGAAGGATGACTTTATTTTGAAAAATAAAAAATCTGATCCTGGATCCTATGAAATTGAACTTTCTATACATAGTAATAGATTCATCAGTAGTTCAAGTGTGAAATATTGATTACATTTTTTTGGCCAAGGAGTGTTTGAACTTTAAATGTATAAACTCACTTATGGCTTTATGGTGTTTCTTCAGAAGTTCAAACATGACTTTTTGAAAAAAAAAATAATAATCTGAGAATGGGTTTTGTGAACTTGACATTTTTATGCATACCAATAGACTCATTCTGTTGTTTCATGCGTAGTTCAAGAATGAAGTTTTGTATTTCTTTTTACCAGAGTGTTTGAACTTGAACTTTCTACATATACTAATAGATTGCCTCGTTCAAGGATGAACTTTTGAACTTATTTTTGCCTGAGTATTTAAACTTGAACATTCTTTTTACGAATAGAATCCTTCTGTAGTTTCATCAGGAGTTGAAGAATGACTTTAAAAAAAAAAAAATTCTGACCCTGGATCCTATGAACTTGAACTTTCTATACATAGTCATAGATTCATCAGTAGTTCAAGTGTGAAATTTTGAATACATTTTTTGGTCAAGGAGTGTTTTGTTTGAACTTTAAATGTATAAACTCACTTATGGCATTATGGTGTTTCTTCAGAAGTTCAAACATGACTTTTTGAAAAAAAAAATCTGAGCCTGGATTCTGAGAACTTGATCTTTCTATGCATACCAATAGACACTTTCTGTTGTTTCATGCGTGGTTCAAGAATGAAGTTTTGTATTTCTTTTTACCAGAGTGTATGAACTTGAACTTTCTATATATACTAATAGATTCCCTCGTTCAAGGATGATTTTTTGAACTTATTTTTGCCTAAGACTATTTGAACTTGAACTTTCTATATACAAATAGAATCCTTCTGTAGTTTCATCAGGAGTTGAAGGATGACTTTCTTTTGAAAAAAAAAAAATCTGACCCTGGATCCTGTGAACTTGAACTTTCTATACATATTAGTAGATTCATCAGTAGTTCCAGTGTGAAATTTTGAATACATTTTTTGGCCAAGGAGTGTTTGAACTTTAAATGTAATAAACAGACTTATCACTTTTATGGTGTTTCTTCAGAATATCAAACATGAACTTTTGAAAAACAAAAAAACAAAACTGACCCTTGATTCTGTGAACTTGATATTTCTATGCACACCAAAAGACTTGTTCTGTTGTTTCATATGTAGTTCAAGAATGAAGTTTTGAATTTATTTTTACCAGAGTGTTTGAACTTGAAATTTCTATATATACTAATAGATTCCCTCGTTCAAGGATGAACTTTTGAACTTATTTTTGCCTAAGAGTATTTGAACTTGAACTTTCTATATACAAATAGAATCCTTCTGTAGTTTCATCAGAAGTTGAATGATGACTTTTTTTTGGAAAAATAAAAATTCTGACCCTGGATCCTATGAACTTGAACTTTCTATACATATTAATAGAAAAGTTCAAGTTCACAGAATGCAGTCTCAGATTTTTTTTTTCTTCCAAAAAGTCATGTTTGATCTTCATAAGAAACACAATAAAGCCATAAGTGAGTTTATACATTTTAAGATCAAACACTCCTTGGCCTAAAAATGTATTCAAAATTTTACACTTGAACTACTGATGGACTTATTTTTTAAGTAACTTATTTTTTACCAGAGTCTTTAAACTTGAACTTTCTATATATACTAATAGAATCCATAGTTCAAGGATGAACTTTTAAACTTATTTGTGCCTGAGACTATTTGAACATGACTTTTGGAGAAAAAAAAACTGACCCTGGATTTTGTGAACTTGACCTTTCTATGCATACCAATAGACTCCTCTGTTGTTTCATACATAGTTCAAGAATGAAGTTTTGAATTTATTTTTACCAGAGTCTTTGAACTTGAACTTTTTTATGTCTGATAGTTTTATATACTAATGATTCAAGGATGTTCAAGGATGAACTTTTGAACTTATTTTTGCTTAAGAGTATTTGAATTAGAACTTTCTTTATAAAATAGAATCCTTATGTAGTTTCAGCAGAAGTTGAAGGATGATTTTCTTTTAAAAATTCTGACCCTGTAGTACATAGTATTCATCAATATTTCAAGGATGAACTTTTGAACTTATTTTTGCCTAAGAGTATTTGAACTTGAACTTTCTTTATAAGAATAGAATCCTTCTGTAGTTTCATCAGGAGTTGAAGGATGAGTTTCTTTTAAAAATTCTGACCCTGGATGCTATGAACTTTAACTTTCTAAATATAGTAATAGAACACTTTTCATCAGTAGTTCAAGTGTGAAATTTTGAATACATTTTTGGCCAAGGAGTGTTTTGAACTTTAAATGTATAAACTCACTTATGGCTTTATGGTTTTTCTTCAGAAGATCAAACATGACTTTTTGAAAAATAAAATAAAAAATCTGAGCTTTGATTCTGTGAACTTGAACTTCCCATGCATACTAATGACTCCTGTTGTTTCATACGTTCTTCAAGAATGACATTTTGAACTTATTTTTTTACCAGAGTCTTTGAACTTGAACTTTCTAATACGCTCTCTATACTAATAGCCTCTGTAGTTCAAGGATGAACTTTCGAACTTATTTTTTGCATAAGAGTATTTGAACTTGAACTTTCTGTATACGTATAGATTCCTATAATGACATAAATAGTTACAAAATAGTAGTACAAATAGATAATTCCTTCAGTAGTTGAAGGATGACTTTTTTTTTAAGAAATCTGACCCTGGATTTTATGAACTTTAGCTTTCTATACATAAACAATAGACTGCTTATATTTCATCAAGGATGAGGTTTGAAGTTATTTTTTTCCAAACAGTCTATGAACTTTCTATGCATAAAAATAGACTAATAATGAAACATTTACTTAATGTTGACTTTTCAACGAAAAAATGGCTTTTTATGAAAAATAAAACTTCTGACCCTGGATCCTATGAACTTGATCTTTCCATACATGGCAATAGATTCAACAGCAGTTCAAGTGTCTTTGAACTATAAATGTAAAAACAGACTTATGATTTTAAGGTGTTTCTTCAGAAGTTGACTCTCAAAAACACTTACTCTCAGTGCTCGGCGATTTAAATCTGTAATGCATTAGAAACCGCAATTTCTTGAATGCACAAAAGATTTGTGTATGCAATGCATGCAAAAGTTTTCTATCACTAGTCTTTTCGTATACAATGCAATGCAAAAGCACTTATCTCTTAATTGCACCGCGAAAACTTATATGTAAAAAAAGCGCTAAAATCTTTATTGCACGAGATCTATGCAATGCAAAGGCACCGTCTCTTCGGTGCAAAACGAGTTTTTTATGCAATGCAAATCAAAAGCAATAATCTCCTCATTGCACAAGATATTTTGCATGTAAATGCAATGCAGAATAACTAATCTTTAGTTAATCTCTCAGTGCTCAGCGATTTAAATATGCAATGCATTAGAAACCACTAATTTCTTAAATGCACAAAAGGTTTTTGTATGCAATGCATGCAAAAGTCTTCTATGCACGAGTTTTTTCGTATGCAATGCAAAAGCACTTATCTCTTTATTGCTTCGCGAATTCTTATATGCAAAGCAAAAGCGCTAATATCTTCATTGCACGAGATCTATGCAATGCAAAGGCACCGTCTCTTCGGTGCAATACGATTTTTTTATGCAATGCAATGCAAAAGCAATAATCTCCTCATTGCACATTTTTTTTGCATGTAAATGCAATGCAGAATAACTAATCTTATTGCACAAGTTTTCCCGTATTTAGTGCAATGCAAAAACTCTCAGTGCTCAGCGATTTAAATATGCAATGCATTAGAAACCACTAATTTCTTAAATGCACAAAAGGTTTTTGTATGGCAATGCAGGCAAAAGTCTTCTACGCACGAGTTTTTTCGTATGCAATGTAAAAGCACTTATCTCTTTATTGCACCACGAATTCTTATATGCAAAAAAGCGCTAATATCTTCATTGCACGAGATCTTATGCAATGAAAAGGCGCTGTATCTTCGGTGCAAAGCGAGTTATGCAATGCAATGCAAAAGCAATAAATCTCCTCATTGCACAATATTTTTTGCATGCAAAAGCAATGCAGAATAAGCGCTAATATCTTCATTGCACGAGATCTTATGCAATGAAAAGGCACTGTCTCGTCGGTGCAAAGCGAGTTTTTTATGCAATGCAATGCAAAAGCAATAATCTCCTCATTTGCAAGCAAATGCAATGCAGAATAACTAATCTTATTACACACGTTTTTCCGTATTCAATGCAATGCAAAACCACTCACTCTCAGTGCACAGCGAATTAAATATGCAATTCATTTGAAACCACTAATTTCTTGAATGCACAAAAGATTTCTGTATGCAATGCATGCAAAAGTTTTCTATGCACGAGTTTTTTCGTATGCAAAGCAATGCAATGCAAAAGCACTTATCTCTTTATTGCACCGCGAATTCTTATATGCAAAAAAAAGCGCTAATATCTTCATTACACGAAATCTTATGCAATGAAAAGGCACTGTATCGTCGGTGCAAAGCGAGTTTTTTATGCAATGCAATGCAAAAGCAATAGTCTTCTCATTGCACAAGATTTTTTGCATTCAAATAAAATGCAGAATAACTAATCTTAATGCACACATTTTTCCGTATTCAATGCAATGCAAAACACTCACTCTCAGTGCACAGCGATTTAAATATGCAATGCATTAGAAACCACTAATTTCTTGAATGCACAAAAGATTTTTGTATGCAATGCATGCAAATGTTTTCTATGCACGAGTTTTTTCGTATGCAAAGCAATGCAATGCAAAAGCACTTATCTCTTAATTGCACCACGAATTCTTATATGCAAAAAAGCGCTAATTCATTGCACGATATCTTATGCAATGAAAAGGCACTGTATCTTCGGTGCAAAGCGAGTTTTTTATGCAATGCAATGCAAAAGCAATAATCTCCTCATTGCACAAGATTTTTTGCATGCAAATGCAATGCAGAATAAGCGCTAATATCTTCATTGCACGAGATCTTATGCAATGAAAAGGCACTGTCTCTTCGGTGCAAAGCGAGTTTTTTGTGCAATGCGAGGCAAAAGCAATAATCTCCTCATTGCACAAGATTTTTTGCAAGCAAATGCAATGCAGAATAACTAATCTTATTACACACGTTTTTCCGTATTCAATGCAATGCAAAACCACTCACTCTCAGTGCACAGCGAATTAAATATGCAATTCATTTGAAACCACTAATTTCTTGAATGCACAAAAGATTTCTGTATGCAATGCATGCAAAAGTTTTCTATGCACGAGTTTTTTCGTATGCAAAGCAATGCAATGCAAAAGCACTTATCTCTTTATTGCACCGCGAATTCTTATATGCAAAAAAAAAGCGCTAATATCTTCATTACACGAAATCTTATGCAATGAAAAGGCACTGTATCGTCGGTGCAAAGCGAGTTTTTTATGCAATGCAATGCAAAAGCAATAGTCTCCTCATTGCACAAGATTTTTTGCATGCAAATAAAATGCAGAATAACTAATCTTAATGCACACATTTTTCCGTATTCAATGCAATGCAAACACTTACTCTCAGTGCAAGGCGATTTAAATATGCAATGCATTAGAAACCACTAATTTCTTGAACGATTTTTGTATGCAATGCATGCAAATGTTTTCTATGCACGAGTTTTTTCGTATGCAAAGCAATGCAATGCAAAAGCACTTATCTCTTAATTGCACCACGAATTCTTATATGCAAAAAAGCGCTAATTCATTGCACGATATCTTATGCAATGAAAAGGCACTGTATCTTCGGTGCAAAGCGAGTTTTTTATGCAATGCAATGCAAAAGCAATAATCTCCTCATTGCACAAGATTTTTTGCATGCAAATGCAATGCAGAATAAGCGCTAATATCTTCATTGCACGAGATCTTATGCAATGAAAAGGCACTGTCTCTTCGGTGCAAAGCGAGTTTTTTGTGCAATGCGAGGCAAAA
Source organism: Pseudorasbora parva (assembly GCF_024679245.1). Classification (NCBI taxonomy): domain Eukaryota; kingdom Metazoa; phylum Chordata; class Actinopteri; order Cypriniformes; family Gobionidae; genus Pseudorasbora; species Pseudorasbora parva. The sequence continues at coordinate 25,623,842 of NC_090180.1, read as the reverse complement.
GCAATAATCTCCTCATTGCACAAGATTTTTTGCAAGCAAATGCAATGCAGAATAACTAATCTTATTACACACGTTTTTCCGTATTCAATGCAATGCAAAACCACTCACTCTCAGTGCACAGCGAATTAAATATGCAATTCATTTGAAACCACTAATTTCTTGAATGCACAAAAGATTTCTGTATGCAATGCATGCAAAAGTTTTCTATGCACGAGTTTTTTCGTATGCAAAGCAATGCAATGCAAAAGCACTTATCTCTTTATTGCAGCGCGAATTCTTATATGCAAAAAAAAAAAGCGCTAATATCTTCATTACACGAAATCTTATGCAATGAAAAGGCACTGTATCGTCGGTGCAAAGCGAGTTTTTTATGCAATGCAATGCAAAAGCAATAGTCTCCTCATTGCACAAGATTTTTTGCATGCAAATAAAATGCAGAATAACTAATCTTAATGCACACATTTTTCCGTATTCAATGCAATGCAAACACTTACTCTCAGTGCAAGGCGATTTAAATATGCAATGCATTAGAAACCACTAATTTCTTGAATACACAAACGATTTTTGTATGCAATGCATGCAAATGTTTTCTATGCACGAGTTTTTTCGTATGCAAAGCAATGCAATGCAAAAGCACTTATCTCTTAATTGCACCACGAATTCTTATATGCAAAAAAGCGCTAATTCATTGCACGATATCTTATGCAATGAAAAGGCACTGTATCTTCGGTGCAAAGCGAGTTTTTTATGCAATGCAATGCAAAAGCAATAATCTCCTCATTGCACAAGATTTTTTGCATGCAAATGCAATGCAGAATAAGCGCTAATATCTTCATTGCACGAGATCTTATGCAATGAAAAGGCACTGTCTCTTCGGTGCAAAGCGAGTTTTTTGTGCAATGCGAGGCAAAAGCAATAATCTCCTCATTGCACAAGATTTTTTGCAAGCAAATGCAATGCAGAATAACTAATCTTATTACACACGTTTTTCCGTATTCAATGCAATGCGAAACCACTCACTCTCAGTGCACAGCGAATTAAATATGCAATTCATTTGAAACCACTAATTTCTTGAATGCACAAAAGATTTCTGTATGCAATGCATGCAAAAGTTTTCTATGCACGAGTTTTTTCGTATGCAAAGCAATGCAATGCAAAAGCACTTATCTCTTTATTGCACCGCGAATTCTTATATGCAAAAAAAAAGCGCTAATATCTTCATTACACGAAATCTTATGCAATGAAAAGGCACTGTATCATCGGTGCAAAGCGAGTTTTTTATGCAATGCAATGCAAAAGCAATAGTCTCCTCATTGCACAAGATTTTTTGCATTCAAATAAAATGCAGAATAACTAATCTTAATGCACACATTTTTCCGTATTCAATGCAATGCAAACACTTACTCTCACTGCAAGGCGATTTAAATATGCAATGCATTAGAAACCACTAATTTCTTGAATGCACAAAAGATTTTTGTATGCAATGCATGCAAAAGTTTTCTATGCACGAGTTTTTTCGTATACAAAGCAATGCAATGCAAAAGCACTTATCTCTTAATTGCACCACGAATTCTTATATTCAAAAAAGCGCTAATTCATTGCACGATATCTTATGCAATGAAAAGGCACTGTATCTTCGGTGCAAAGCGAGTTTTTTATGCAATGCAATGCAAAAGCAATAATCTCCTCATTGCACAAGATTTTTTGCATGCAAATGCAATGCAGAATAAGCGCTAATATCTTCATTGCACGAGATCTTATGCAATGAAAAGGCACTGTCTCTTCGGTGCAAAGCGAGTTTTTTGTGCAATGCGAGGCAAAAGCAATAATCTCCTCATTGCACAAGATTTTTTGCAAGCAAATGCAATGCAGAATAACTAATCTTATTACACACGTTTTTCCGTATTCAATGCAATGCAAAACCACTCACTCTCAGTGCACAGCGAATTAAATATGCAATTCATTTGAAACCACTAATTTCTTGAATGCACAAAAGATTTCTGTATGCAATGCATGCAAAAGTTTTCTATGCACGAGTTTTTTCGTATGCAAAGCAATGCAATGCAAAAGCACTTATCTCTTTATTGCAGCGCGAATTCTTATATGCAAAAAAAAAGCGCTAATATCTTCATTACACGAAATCTTATGCAATGAAAAGGCACTGTATCGTCGGTGCAAAGCGAGTTTTTTATGCAATGCAATGCAAAAGCAATAGTCTCCTCATTGCACAAGATTTTTTGCATGCAAATAAAATGCAGAATAACTAATCTTAATGCACACATTTTTCCGTATTCAATGCAATGCAAACACTTACTCTCAGTGCAAGGCGATTTAAATATGCAATGCATTAGAAACCACTAATTTCTCGAATGCACAAAAGATTTTTGTATGCAATGCATGCAAATGTTTTCTATGCACGAGTTTTTTCGTATGCAAAGCAATGCAATGCAAAAGCACTTATCTCTTAATTGCACCACGAATTCTTATATGCAAAAAAGCGCTAATTCATTGCACGATATCTTATGCAATGAAAAGGCACTGTATCTTCGGTGCAAAGCGAGTTTTTTTATGCAATGCAATGCAAAAGCAATAATCTCCTCATTGCACAAGATTTTTTGCATGCAAATGCAATGCAGAATAAGCGCTAATATCTTCATTGCACGAGATCTTATGCAATGAAAAGGCACTGTCTCTTCGGTGCAAAGCGAGTTTTTTCTGCAATGCGAGGCAAAAGCAATAATCTCCTCATTGCACAAGATTTTTTGCAAGCAAATGCAATGCAGAATCACTAATCTTATTACACACGTTTTTCCGTATTCAATGCAATGCAAAACCGCTCACTCTCAGTGCACAGCGAATTAAATATGCAATTATCTCTCACTTATCTCTTTATTGCACCGCGAATTCTTATATGCAAAAAAAAAGCGCTAATATCTTCATTACACGAAATCTTATGCAATGAAAAGGCACTGTATCGTCGGTGCAAAGCGAGTTTTTTATGCAATGCAATGCAAAAGCAATAGTCTCCTCATTGCACAAGATTTTTTGCATGCAAATAAAATGCAGAATAACTAATCTTAATGCACACATTTTTCCGTATTCAATGCAATGCAAACACTTACTCTCAGTGCACAGCGATTTAAATATGCAATGCATTGAAACCACTAATTTCTTGAATGCACAAAAGATTTTTGTATGCAATGCATTCAAAAGTTTTCTATGCACGAGTTTTTTCGTATGCAAATCAATGCAATGCAAAAGCACGAATCTCTTAATTGCACCACGAATTCTTATATGCAAAAAAAAGCGCTAATATCTTCATTGCACGATATCTTATGCAATGAAAAGGCACTATATCTTCGGTGCAAAGCGATTGTTTTATGCAATACAATGCAAAAGCAATAATCTCCTCATTGCACAAGATTTTTTGCATGCAAAGGCAATGCAGAATAAGCGCTAATATCTTCATTGCACGAGATGAAAAGGCACTGTCTCTTCGGTGTGCAAAGTGAGTTTTTTGTGCAATGCGATGCAAAAGCAATAATCTCCTCATTGCACAAGATTTTTTGCAAGCAAATGCAATGCAGAATAACTAATCTTATTACCCACGTTTTTTCGTATTCAATGCAATGCAAAACCACTCACTCTCAGTGCACAGCGATTTAAATATGCAATGCATTTGAAACCACTAATTTCTTGAATGCACAAAAGATTTTTGTATGCAATGCATGCAAAAGTTTTCTATGCACGAGTTGTTTCGTATGCAAAGCAATGCAATGCAAAAGCACTTATCTCGTTATTGCACCGCGAATTCTTATATGCAAAAAGAAAGCGCTAATATCTTCATTACACGAAATCTTATGCAATGAAAAGGCACTGTTTATTCGGTGCAAAGCGAGTTTTTTATGCAATGCAATGCAGAAGCAATAATCTCCTCATTGCACAAGATTTTTTGCATGCAAATAAAATGCAGAATAATTTAATCTTAATGCACAAATTTTCCGTATTCAATGCAATGCAAAACACTTACTCTCAGTGCACAGCGATTTAAATATGCAATGCATTAGAAACCAATAATTTCTTGAATGCACAAAAGATTTTTGTAGGCAATGTCGTATGCAATGCAATGCAATGCAATGCAAAAGTACTTATCACTTTATTGCACCGCGAATTCTTATATGCAAAGCAAAAGCGGTAATATCTTCATTGCACGAGATCTATGCAATGCAAAGGCACAGTCTCTTCGGTGCAATGCGAGTTTTATATGCAATGCAAAAGCAATAATCTTCTCATTGCACAAGATTTTTGCATGCAAATGCAATGCAGAAAACGGCTCGGGTTATGTATATAACCCTTGTTCCCTGAGAGGGAACGAGCACTGCGTCGAAACGCTTTGGGGATGCTCCCTAAGCATCAGCGAATCTGAAGCCTGAATAAACACTAGTCCAATCCGATTGGTCGTGCGTGATGACGTCATTGTGACGGCGTACCCGGAAGTATAAAAGGGGAGCCGGCGCATAATGGCGGCAGTTCTTGCTCTGAAGCATGCGCTCCAGGCGTGCCGAGGTGTGGCGGTACGACGCAGTGCTCGTTCCCTCTCAGGGAACAAGGGTTATATACATAACCCGAGCCGTTCCCTTATCGAGGGAACTTCCCACTGCGTCGAAACGCTTTGGGGAACGAGTACCCACTAGGCCACACCGAGGGTAGCGCCTGTCCTAGTGTGAGGCCGGAAACCGGGCACAACTAGGGTTGGAGCACCCCTCGCGCCAGGCGTCGCAGGGAGATCCAGGCTATAAAACCTGATAAAAGTGTGTGGAGTAGCCCACCCCGCCGCCTCGCAGATATCCTGCAGGGGGACCCCAGAAAGGAGGGCCACCGAAGAGGCCATGCCTCTGGTGGAATGTGCCCTCACGGCTACAGGTGAAGGCAAACTGCGCACCTGGTAAGCCATGGTTATTGCCTGGACTATCCAGTTACTGATAGTCTGGGTAGACGCAGGCAACCCCTTCTTGGGTGAGCCAAAACACACCAACAATTGTTGCGATCTCCTCCACTGTGCGGACTTCGCCAGATACACCCTGAGTGCCCTGACCGGGCAGAGTAGGTGAAGCCTCCCCTCTTCCGCCGTCACGTGAGGCGGAGGATGAAATGCCTGCAGAACCAAAGACCTGACCACCCTTGATGGGACCTTGGGCACATAGCCCGGCCTAGGGTGCAAGATGGCCTTTACTCCACCCGGGGCAAACTCCAGGCAAGTCGGCGTTACAGCCAAGGCCTGGAGATCCCCTACCCTCCTTAGAGAGGTAATGGCGAGTAGAAAGGCCACCTTAAGGGTCAGATTCTTAGGTTCTGCTGACTCTAGTGGCTCGAAGGGGGCCTCAGCCAATCCCTCGAGAACCACTGCCAGGTCCCAGGATGGAACTCTGGACTGAGCCACAGGCCTCATCCTCCGAGCCCCACGGAGGAACTGTACAACCAGCTGGTGCCTACCCAAAGGCCCATCACCCAGAGGAGTGTGGAAAGCCGCAATGGCAGCCACGTACACCTTGAGTGTGGACGGGGTTAGGCCCGCAGAGAAGCGATCTTGGAGGAACTCCAGCACTGAAGCCACTGGGCAGTTAACTGGGTCCTCCTCACGCCTCCTGCACCAAGTGGAAAATACATTCCACTTGAGGCTGTACAGTCTCCTTGTGGACGGAGCCCTGGAGCTGAGTAAGGTCTCTACCACCTCTGCCGACAGGCCAGCCTCTAGGTACCTGGCCCCCTCAGGGGCCAAACCCAAAGGTTCCATATCTCCGGCCGGGGGTGGAAAATCGACCCCGCCGCCTGAGACAGGAGATCCCTCCTCAGAGGAATCTGCCATGGATGACCTGCCAGCAGGGCTATGATATCCGAGAACCAAACTCGCGTCGGCCAACGGGGTGCTACCAGAAGTAGACTGACCCCCTGCCGACGGACCCTCTCCAGGACTCCCGGGAGCAGAGCAATCGGGGGAAATGCGTACAGACGCAGCCTCGGCCACGTCTGCACCATGGCATCCAACCCCAACGGGGCTGGATGCGTGAGGGAGAACCACAGTGGACAGTGGGACGTCTCTCGAGACGCAAACAGATCCACTTCCACTGGGCCGAACCTCTCGCATATGGCCTCCACCACTTCGGGGTGGAGCCGCCACTCCCCGGGCCTCAGCCCCTGCCTCGACAGGATGTCTGCTCCCTGATTTTGAACCCCCGGGACATACATTGCCCTGATGGACAACAGTTTCCCCTGGGACCACAGGAGGATTAGATGCGCCAATCTGCACAGAGGGCGCGATCTTACCCCTCCCTGGCGATTGAGGTACGCTACGACAGCCGTATTGTCTGTCCGCACCAGGACATGTTGGCCGCGGAGGTCCGGGAAAAAGCTCCTGAGAGCTTTGTAGACCGCCATCATCTCCAGGCAATTTATGTGCCAGGAGGAATGACGGCCCTCCCATGGGCCCCTCGCAAAGCGGCCGTCCATGACCGCGCCCCAACCAGTGAGGGAGGCGTCTGTTGAAACGGATTTCCGGCAACAGGACGCTCCCAACACTGGTCCCTGGGACAGAAACCAAGGTTTCTTCCATATGACTAGGGAACGAAGGCATCTGCGCGTTACCCTGATCATACGAAAAGGATTCCCTCTGGGGGAAAACCCCTTGGTTTTCAACCACCACTGGAGGGGTCTCATGTGTAGCAGGCCGAACGGTATCACGTTGGACGCTGCTGCCATGTGCCCCAGCACTCTCTGAAAGTGCTTCACAGTGATGGTGTGGCCTAGCCTTATTCCTGAGACCATCGCCAGTATGGTCTCGACGCGCGCGGGAGACAGTTGTGCCCGCATCGTCGTCGAATCCCATACCACCCCTAGGAACGTAGTCCTCTGGGACGGCGTCAACACACTCTTGTTCGTGTTGAGTCTCAGCCCCAAGCACTTTATGTGGGCTAGAACGACATCTCGATGCCGAACCGCCATCTCGTACGACTGGGCCAGTATGAGCCAGTCGTCGATATAATTCAGTACACGGATGCCCTGAAGCCTCATAGGAGCCAGGGCTGCATCCATGCACTTTGTGAATGTGCGTGGGGAGAGGGCTAGGCCGAAGGGAAGAACTCGATATTGGTACGCTTCGCCCCCGAAAGCGAACCTCAGGAACTTCCTGTGACATGGAAGGATGGAGATATGAAAGTATGCGTCCTTCAGATCTATCGTGACGAACCAGTCCTGGGACTGGATCTGACTCACGATCATGGGGATAGTGAGCATTTTGAATCTGAACCTCCTTAGAGACCGATTCAAATCCCTTAGATCTATAATCGGACGCAACCCTCCATCCTTTTTGGGAACTATAAAGTACCGGCTGTAGAAGCCGGACTCCCTCTCTGGCGGAGGAACATGTTCTATGGCCCCCTTTGCCAGTAAGGTCTTTACTTCTAGTTCCATTACCCGACCCCGCTCTGGTACCACTGTAGTCCAGGTCACCCCCCTGAACCCAGGGGGAGGCCGACCGAACTGCAGTCTGTACCCATTTTCTACAATGCGCAGGACCCATGTGGATACACTCGGAAGGCATTTCCATGCGCCGAGATAATCTACTAAGGGAACCAGCCTCTCGAGGCTGGCGTCGGGTGTTACACGAGCCTCGTCCCCGACCCCCTGAAGCGGTTGCCCGGCAGGAAGTGGTTGGGGACGAGTCTCTGTGTGCGGACGCGCCAGCTGCCCAGCCGCAGGTCTTTCCAGAGGCGGCTGGAGCAGCGTGCGTTCGCGGGAAATCGATGTGGCCCGAAGCGTCATAGACGGCGGGATTACCACATCGATTTCCCCAGGGCGCCGCGAAGGAAGCAACCTCGGTTGCCCCCTCGCGGGAGGGACCGCCCTGAGAAGTCCTGCCGAGGCTAGGACTTCTTTGCGGCAGCCTTTCGCGCCTGAAGGACGTTCCTCAGATCGCCCTTCGGAGCGGAAGGCTGCTGTTGAGCGCGCCGCCTCTGTTGCCAAGCTCCCGGAGGAGGGGCTCTAGAGGCGACGCTCTCTTTTTGCATCTGACGATGCGAGGAGGAGCTGGTCGGCGGCTGAGGCTGCCCGCTAGGGCCAGCCTTCCCGGGCTTAGAGCGGCGAGGGAGGTACTGCTGGAAGGCCGCTGACTGTCTCTTCGCCTCCTGGTGTCTGGAGACGACGGAGTTAACCGCGTCCCCAAACAGGCCAGAAGGCGAGATCGGGGAGTCCAGGAGGAAGGATCTGTCCTTCTCCTTTATCCCCGACAGATTCAGCCAGAGATGTCTCTCCGTTGTCACCATAGCTGCCATGGAGCGGCCGATGGCACGGGCCGTCTCCTTGGTAACACGGAGAGACAAATCTGCGACCTTCCTGAGTTCCAGTACATCCTCCGGAGAGGGACCCTCGCCCTCATCCAGCTCTTTTAGAAGGTCAGCCTGGTAGGCCTGCAAGATCGACAGAGTGTGCAGCGCACTACCAGCCCGCCCAGCCGCCATATAAGCCTTGCCCACCAGCCCTGAGGTGTCCCGACAGGGTTTGGTGGGCAGCACCGGGGTTTTAAGGGACGATGCCGAATCGGGCGAAAGATAGCTCGCGAGAGCATCCTCCACCCGCGGCATCGCCCCATAGCCCGCCTCGCGTGCCCCCAGGACGTTGGAATAGTCCAACAGTGGGGGATTAGAGACACGCGAGGAATAGGGCTTCCTCCACGATCTACACACCTCGGTGTGCAGATCGGGGAAAAAAGGCAAACCCCGGCGCGGTGTTTGGACCCGGTGTGCGAGGAACCGGTCATCCAGCCTACTGGGTGGCCGAACTTCCTGTTCCTCCTGTGGCCACTCAATGTTGAGTTTAGCCACAGCCCGGGTCAACACCTCGACCAATTCCTCCTGGGCGGGCGGATGAGGCGATGGAAAAACCTCATCCCCCGCCCCGATGCCCGCGCCCTCCGGCTCCTCGGAACCGGAGAGAACGAGCATCGGACCCTCCGCCCCGGGGGAAGAAGCCGCAAAGCGGGCTTCCACACGGGGAGGAAGATCATCGGAACTGTCCGAGGAGGATTGGGAAAGTGCCGCAGCAGTCCCAAAGCCCTCGGACAGATCCCGCTGTGAGCCCCATGATCTGCGACGCCGTGACGCCTCAGCGACCGCGGGTCCAGAACCATGGGGCTCACGAGGCTGGCCGGTCTCATCGAACACGGCCAGCCTAGAGCGGAGCAGCCTGAGTGTCAGCCGCTCACAGTGCTCACAGGCGGCTCCCTCGAGAGCCGCCCGAGCGTGCTGCACACCCAGACACTGCACACATAACAGGTGTGTATCCGATCCCGAGATGAAGCGGGGACACGGATGCACACACTGTCTAAATCCGCTCTTTCCTTCCATACTTTTACTACAAAAGTTTTCACTCACACACACACTCGCAACTGGACAGACAACAGTAAATAGACAGACCAAACAGAGAGCGCTATGCTGAAGAGCAATAACTGCCGCCATTATGCGCCGGCTCCCCTTTTATACTTCCGGGTACGCCGTCACAATGACGTCATCACGCACGACCAATCGGATTGGACTAGTGTTTATTCAGGCTTCAGATTCGCTGATGCTTAGGGAGCATCCCCAAAGCGTTTCGACGCAGTGGGAAGTTCCCTCGATAAGGGAACTAACTTTTTGCACACGTTTTTCCGTATTCAATGCAATGCAAAAACACTTACTCTCAGTCTCAGCGATTTAAATACACAATGCATTAGAAACCACTAATTTCTTAAATGCACAAAAGGTTTTTGTATGCATTGCATGCAAAAGTATTCTATGCACGAGTTTTTTCGTATGCAATGCAAAAGCACTTATCTCTTTATTGCACCGCGATGCAAAAGCAACAATCTCCTCATTGCACAAGATTTTTTTTGCATGCAAATGCAATGCAGAATAACTAATCTTATTGCCAAGTTTTTCCGTATTCAATTAAATGAAAAAACACACTCTCAGTGCACAGCGACTTTAATGCAATGCAATGCAAAAACACTAATTTCTTCAATGCACAAAAGGTTTTTGTATGCAATAAATGCAAATGTCTTCTATGCACGAGATTTTCCGTATGCAGTGCAAAGGCACTAATCTCTTCGTTGCACAGCGAAATTTTATATGCAATGGAAAAGCGCTAATTCTTAAATCCACAACGCTTTCTATGCAATGGAAAGGTACTGTCTCGTCGATGCACAGCGAATTTTTAATGCAATGCGATGCAAAAGGACTAATCTCTTCAATTTCTGACCAAATACGAATCCACAGAAGGTTTTTGTTTTTGTTTGTTTTTGTATAAAATCCTTCTGATATTAAATGGCCAGAAATATGTGTGAATTTTTGAATACATTTTTTGGCCAAGGAGTGTTTGAACTTTAAATGTATAAACAGAATTGTGACTTTAATGGTGTTTCTTCAGAAGTTCAAGCATGACTTTTGGAGAGAAAAAAACTGACCCTGGATTTTGTGAACTTGACCTTTCTATGCATACCAATAGACTCCTTCTGTTGTTTCATACGTAGTTCAAGAATGAAGTTTTGAATTTATTTTTACCAGTGTTGAACTTGAACTTTCTATATATACTAATAGATTCCCTCGTTCAAGGATGAACGTTTGAACTTATTTTTGCCTAAGAGTATTTGAACTGGAACTTTCTATATACGAATAGAATCCTTCTGTAGTTTCATCAGTAGTTGAAGGATGACTTTTTTTGAAAAATAAAAATTCTGACCCTGGATCCTATGAACTTGAATTTTTCTATAAATAGTAATAGATTCATTAGTATTTCAAGAATGAAGTTTTGAATTTATTTTTACCAGTGTTGAACTTGAACTTTCTATATATACTATTAGATTCCCTCGTTCAAGGATGAACGTTTGAACTTATTTTTGCCTAAGAGTATTTGAACTTGAACTTTCTTTATAAGATAGAATCCTTCTGTAGTTTCATCAGTAGTTGAAGGATGAGTTTCTTTTAAAAATTCTGACCCTGGATCCTATGAACTTGAACTTTCTATACATAGTAATAGATTCATCAGTATTTCAAGGGTGAAATTTTGAACTTATTTTTTTAACAGAGTCATTAAACTTGAACTTTCTTACTAATAGATTCTTACTAATAGATTCCCTCGTTCAAGGATGAACTTTTGAAATTATTTTTGCCTAAGACTATTTGAACTTAAACTTTCTATGTACAAATAGAATCCTTCTGTAGATTCATCAGGAGTTGAAGGATGACTTTTTTTGAAAAATTAAAATTCTGACCATGGATCCTATGAACTTGAACTTTCTATACATAGTAACAAATTCATCAATAGTTTAAATGTATAAACTCACTTATGGCTTCATGGTGTTTCTTCAGGAGATTAAACATGACTTTTTGAAAAAAAAAAATCTGAGCCTGGATTCTGTGAACTTGACCTTTCTATGCATACCAATGAAACAACGCATGAAACAACCTTCTGTTGTTTCATGCGTGGTTCAAGAATGAAGTTTTGTATTTCTTTTTACCAGAGTGTTTGAACTTGAACTTTCTATATAGATTCCCTCGTTCAAGGAAGAACTTTTGAACTTATTTTTGCCTAAGAGTATTTAAACTTGAACTTTCTATACACAAATAGAATCCTTCTGTAGTTTCATCAGGAGTTGAAGGATGACTTTCTTTTGAAAAAAAAAAAATTCTGACCCTGGATCCTGTGAACTTGAACTTTCTATACATACTAATAGATTCCATCGTTCAAGGATGATCATTTGAACTTATTTTTGCTTCAGACTATTTGAACTTGAATTTTCTATATACAAATATAATCCTTCTGTAGTTTCATCAGGAGTTGAAGGATGGCTTTATTTTGAAAAATAAAAAATCTGATCCTGGATCCTATGAAATTGAACTTTCTATACATAGTAATAGATTCATCAGTAGTTCAAGTGTGAAATTTTGATTACATTTTTTAGGCCAAAGAGTGTTTGAACTTTAAATGTATAAACTCACTTATGGCTTTATGGTGTTTCTTCAGAAGTTCAAACATGACTTTTTGAAAAAAAAAATCTGAGCCTGGATTCTGGGAACTTGATCTTTCTATGCATACCAATAGACACTTTCTGTTGTTTCATGTGTGGTTCAAGAATGAAGTTTTGTATTTCTTTTTACCATGAACTTGAACTTTCTATATATGCTAATAGATTCCATAGTTCAAGGATGAACTTTTAAACTTATTTGTGCCTGAGATTATTTGAACTTGAACTTTCTATATACAAATAGAACCCTTCTGTAGTTTCATTAGGAGTTGAAGGATGACTTTCTTTTGAAAAATAAAAATTCAGACCCTGGATCCTATGAACTTGAACTTTCGATACATAGTAATAGATTCATCAGTGTTTCAAGGGTGAAATTTTTAACTGATTTTTTAACAGATTCTTTGAACTTGAACTTTCTATATATACTAATAGATTCCATAGTTCAAGGATGATCATTTGAAATTATTTATGCCTAAGACTATTTGAACTTGAACTTTCTATATATGAATAGAATCCTTCTGTAGTTTCATCAGGAGTCGAAGGATGACTTTTTTTGAAAAAAAAAAATCCTGATCCTGGATCCTATGAACTTGAACTTTCTATACATAGTAATAGATTCATCAGTAGTTCAAGTGTGAAATTTTGAGTACATTTTTTGGCCAAGGAGTGTTTGAACTTTAAATGTATAAACTCACTTATGGCTTTATGGTGTTTCTTCAGAAGTTCAAACATGACTTTTTGAAGAAAAAAATCTGAACTTGAACTTTCTATACATTTTAAAAGATTCATCAGTAGTTCCAGTGTGAAATTTTGAATACATTTTTTGGCCAAGGAGTCTTTGAACATTAAATGTAATAAACAGACTTATGACTTTTACGGTGTTTCTTCAGAATTTTAAACATGACGTTTAAAAAAAAAAAAAAAAAAAACTGACCCTGGATTCTGTGAACTTGACCTTTCAATGCATACCAATAGACTTGTTCTGTTGTTTCATATGTAGTTCAAGAATGAAGTTTTGAACTTATTTTTACCAGAGTGTTTGAACTTGAAATTTCTATATATACTAATAGATTCCCTCGTTCAAGGATGAACTTTTGAAATTATTTTTGCCTAAGACTATTTCAACTTGAACTTTCTATGTACAAATAGAATCCTTCTGTAGATTCATCGGGAGTTGAAGGATGACTTTTTTTAAAAAATAAAAATTCTGACCATGGATCCTATGAACTTGAACTTTCTATACATAGTAATATCAGTAGTTTAAATGTATAAACTCACTTATGGCTTTATGGTGTTTCTTCAGGAGATCAAACATGACTTTTTGAAAAAAAAAAATCTGAGCCTGGATTCTGTGAACTTGACCTTTCTATGCATACCAATAGACACCTTCTGTTGTTTCATGCGTGGTTCAAGAATGAAGTTTTGTATTTCTTTTTACCAGAGTGTTTGAACTCAAACTTTCTATATATACTAATAGATTCCCTAATTCAAGGATGAACTTTTGAACTTATTTTTGCCTAAGAGTATTTGAACTTGAACATTCTTTATAAGATAGAATCCTTCTGTAGTTTCATCAGTAGTTGAAGAATGACTTGTTTTGAAAAATTAAAACTCTGACCCTGGATCCTATGAACTTGAACTTTCTATACATAGTAATAGATTCATCAGTAGTTCAAGGGTGAAAATTTGAACTAATTTTTTAACAGAGTCTTTGAACTTGAACTTTCTAAGTATACTAATAGATTCCATAGTTCAAGGATGATCATTTGAACTTATTTATGCCTAAGACTATTTGAATTTGAATTTTCTATATACAAATAGAATCCTTCTGTAGTTTCATCAGGAGTCGAAGGATGACTTTTTTTTGAAAAATATATATTCTGACCTTGGATCCTATGAACTTGAACTTTCTATACATAGTAATAGATTCATCAGTATTTCAACGGTGAAATTTTGAACTTATTTTTTAACAGAGTCGTTGAACTTGAACTTTCTATATATACTAATAGATTCCATCGTTCCCAAATGTATAAACTCACTTATGGCTTTATGGTGTTTCTTTAGAAGTTCAAACATGACTTTTTGAAGAAAAAAATCTGAACTTGAACTTTCTATACATATTAATAGATTTATCAGTAGTTCCAGTGTGAAATTTTGAATACATTTTTTGGCCAAGGAGTCTTTGAACATTAAATGTAATAAACAGACTTATGACTTTTATGGTGTTTCTTCAGAATTTTCAACATGACGTTTTTTTAAAAAAAAAAATATAAAAAAAACTGACCCTGGATTCTGTGAACTTGACCTTTCAATGCATACCAATAGACTCGTTCTGTTGTTTCATATGTAGTTCAAGAATGATGTTTTGAATTTATTTTTACCAGAGTGTTTGAACTTGAACTTTCTATATATACTAATAGATTCCCTCGTTCAAGGATGAACTTTTGAAATTATTTTTGCCTAAGACTATTTGAACTTGAACTTTCTATATACAAATAGAATCCTTCTGTAGATTCATCAGGAGTTGAAGGATGACTTTTTTTGAAAAATTAAAATTCTGACCATGGATCCTATGAACTTGAACTTTCTATACATAGTAACAGATTCATCAATAGGTTAAATGTATAAACTCACTTATGGCTTTATGGTGTTTCTTCAGGAGATTAAACATGACTTTTTGAAGAAAAAAATCTGAGCCTGGATTCTGTGAACTTGACCTTTCTATGCATACCAATAGACACCTTCTGTTGTTTCATGCGTCGTTCAAGAATGAAGTTTTGTATTTCTTTTTACCAGAGTGTTTGAACTTGAACTTTCTATATAGATTCCCTCGTTCAAGGAAGAACTTTTGAACTTATTTTTGCCCAAGAGTATTTAAACTTGAACTTTCTATACACAAATAGAATCCTTCTGTAGTTTCATCAGGAGTTGAAGGATGACTTTCTTTTGAAAAAAATAAAAAATTCTGACCCTGGATCCTGTGAACTTGAACTTTCTATACATACTAATAGATTCCCTCATTCAAGGATGATCATTTGAACTTATTTTTGCTTCAGACTATTTGAACTTGAATTTTCTATATACAAATAGAATCCTTCTGTAGTTTCATCAGGAGTTGAAGGATGACTTTATTTTGAAAAATAAAAAATCTGATCCTGGATCCTATGAAATTGAACTTTCTATAAATAGTAATAGATTCATCAGTAGTTCAAGTGTGAAATTTTGATTACATTTTTTTGGCCAAGGAGTGTTTGAACTTTAAATGTATAAACTCACTTATGGCTTTATGGTGTTTCTTCAGAAGTTCAAACATGACTTTTTGAAGAAAAAAATCTGAACTTGAACTTTCTATACATATTAATAGATTCATCAGTAGTTCCAGTGTGAAATTTTGAATACATTTTTTTGGCCAAGGAGTCTTTGAACATTAAATGTAATAAACAGATTTATGACTTTTATGGTGTTTCTTCAGAATTTTCAACATGACGTTTTTAAAAAAAAAAAAAAAAAAAAAAAAAAAACTGACCCTGGATTCTGTGAACTTGACCTTTCAATGCATACCAATAGACTTGTTCTGTTGTTTCATATGCAGTTCAAGAATGATGTTTTGAATTTACTTTTACCAGAGTGTTTGAACTTGAACTTTCTATATATACTTATACAGGGGTCCTCAATCTCGGCCCTGGAGGGCCACTGTCCTGCACAGTTTAGCTCCAACCCCAATCAAACACACCTGAAACAGCTAATCAATACATATAAAGGCAATGATTAGCATTGATTAGCTGGTTTAGGGGTGTTTGATTGGGGTTGGAGCTAAACTCTGCAGGGCAGTGGCCCTCCAGGGCCGAGATTGGGGGCCCCTGTACTAATAGATTCCCTCATTCAAGGATGAACTTTTGAAATTATTTTTGCCTAAGACTATTTGAACTTGAACTTTCTATATACAAATAGAATCCTTCTGTAGATTCATCAGGAGTTGAAGGATGACTTTTTTTGAAAAATTAAAATTCTGACCATGGATCCTATGAACTTGAACTTTCTATACATAGTAACAGATTCATCAATACTTTAAATGTATAAACTCACTTATGGCTTTATGAAAAAAAAATCTGAGCCTGGATTCTGTGAACTTGACCTTTCTATGCTTACCAATAGACACCTTTTGTTGTTTCATGCGTGGTTCAAGAATTAAGTTTTGTATTTCTTTTTACCAGAGTGTTTGAACTTGAACTTTCTATATAGATTCCATCAATCAAGGATGATCATTTGAACTTATTTTTGCTACAGACTATTTGAACTTGAATTTTCTATATACAAATAGAATCCTTCTGTAGTTTCATCAGGAGTTGAAGGATGGCTTTATTTTGAAAAATAAAAAATCTGATCCTGGATCCTATGAAATTGAACTTTCTATACATAGTAATAGATTCATCAGTAGTTCAAGTGTGAAATTTTGATTACATTTTTTTGGCCAAGGAGTGTTTGAACTTTAAATGTATAAACTCACTTATGGCTTTATGGTGTTTCTTCAGAAGTTCAAACATGACTTTTTGAAGAAAAAAATCGGAACTTGAACTTTCTATACATATTAATAGATTCATCAGTAGTTCCAGTGTGAAATTTTGAATACATTTTTTGGCCAAGGAGTCTTTGAACATTAAATGTAATAAACAGACTTATGACTTTTATGGTGTTTCTTCAGAATTTTCAACATGACGTTTTTAAAAAAAAATAAATAAATAAAAAAACTGACCCTGGATTCTGTGAACTTGACCTTTCAATGCATACCAATAGACTTGTTCTGTTGTTTCATATGTAATTCAAGAATGATGTTTTGAATTTACTTTTACCAGAGTGTTTGAACTTGAACTTTCTATATATACTAATAGATTCCCTCGTTCAAGGATGAACTTTTGAAATTATTTTTGCCTAAGACTATTTGAACTTGAACTTTCTATATACAAATAGAATCCTTCTGTAGATTCATCAGGAGTTGAAGGATGACTTTTTTAGAAAAATTAAAATTCTGACCATGGATCCTATGAACTTGAACTTTCTATACAAAGTAACAGATTCATCAATAGTTTAAATGTATAAACTCACTTATGGCTTTATGGTGTTTCTTCAGGAGATTAAACATGACTTTTTGAAAAAAAAAATCTGAGCCTGGATTCTGTGAACTTGACCTTTCTATGCATACCAATAGACACCTTTTGTTGTTTCATGCGTGGTTCAAGAATTAAGTTTTGTATTTCTTTTTACCAGAGTGTTTGAACTTGAACTTTCTATATAGATTCCCTCGTTCAAGGAAGAACTTTTGAACTTATTTTTGCCTAAGAGTATTTAAACTTGAACTTTCTATACACAAATAGAATCCTTCTGTAGTTTCATCAGGAGTTGAAGGATGACTTTCTTTTGAAAAAAAAAAAAATTCTGACCCTGGATCCTGTGAACTTGAACTTTCTATACATCCTAATAGATTCCATCGTTCAAGGATGATCATTTGAACTTATTTTTGCTTCAGACTATTTGAACTTGAATTTTCTATATACAAATAGAATCCTTCTGTAGTTTCATCAGGAGTTGAAGGATGGCTTTATTTTGAAAAATAAAAAATCTGATCCTGGATCCTATGAAATTGAACTTTCTATACATAGTAATAGATTCATCAGTAGTTCAAGTGTGAAATTTTGATTACATTTTTTTGGCCAAGGAGTGTTTGAACTTTAAATGTATAAACTCACTTATGGCTTTATGGTGTTTCTTCAGAAGTTCAAACATGACTTTTTGAAAAAAAAAATAATAATCTGACAATGGGTTTTGTGAACTTGACATTTTTATGCATACCAATAGACTCATTCTGTTTTTTCATGCGTAGTTCAAGAATGAAGTTTTGTATTTCTTTTTACCAGAGTGTTTGAACTTGAACTTTCTACATATACTAATAGACTGCCTCGTTCAAGGATGAACTTTTGAACTTATTTTTGCCTGAGTATTTAAACTTGAACTTTCTTTTTACGAATAGAATCCTTCTGTAGTTTCATCAGGAGTTAAAGGATGACTTTAAAAAAAAAAAAAAAATTTGACCCTGGATCCTATGAACTTGGACTTTCTATACATAGTCATAAATTCATCAGTAGTTGAAGTGTGAAATTTTGAATACATTTTTTGGTCAAGGAGTGTTTTGTTTGAACTTTAAATGTATAAACTCACTTATGGCTTTATGGTGTTTCTTCAGAAGTTCAAACATGACTTTTTGAAAAAAAAAATCTGAGCCTGGATTCTGGGAACTTGATCTTTCTATGCATACCAATAGACACTTTCTGTTGTTTCATGTGTGGTTCAAGAATGAAGTTTTGTATTTCTTTTTACCAGAGTGTATGAACTTGAACTTTCTATATATACTAATAGATTCCATAGTTCAAGGATGCACTTTTAAACTTATTTGTGCCTGAGACTATTTGAACTTGAACTTTCTATATACAAATAGAACCCTTCTGTAGTTTCATTAGGAGTTGAAGGATGACTTTCTTTTGAAAAATAAAAATTCAGACCCTGGATCCTATGAACTTGAACTTTCTATACATAGTAATAGATTCATCAGTGTTTCAAGGGTGAAATTTTGAACTTATTTTTTAACAGAGTCTTTGAACTTGAACTTTCTATATATACTAATAGATTCCATAGTTCAAGGATGATCATTTGAACTTATTTATGCCTAAGACTATTTGAACTTGAACTTTCTATATATGAATAGAATCCTTCTGTAGTTTCATCAGGAGTCGAAGGATGACTTTTTTTGAAAAAAAAAAATTCTGATCCTGGATCCTATGAACTTGAACTTTCTATACATAGTAATAGATTCATCAGTAGTTCAAGTGTGAAATTTTGAGTACATTTTTTGGCCAAGGAGTGTTTGAACTTTAAATGTATAAACTCACTTATGGCTTTATGGTGTTTCTTCAGAAGTTCAAACATGACTTTTTGAAGAAAAAAATCTGAACTTGAACTTTCTATGCATAGTAATAGATTCATCAGTAGTTCCACTGTGAAATTTTGAATACATTTTTTGGCCAAGGAGTCTTTGAACATTAAATGTAATAAACAGACTTATGACTTTTACGGTGTTTCTTCAGAATTTTAAACATGACGTTTAAAAAAAAACAAAAAAAAACTGACCCTGGATTCTGTGAACTTGACCTTTCAATGCATACCAATAGACTTGTTCTGTTGTTTCATATGTAGTTCAAGAATGAAGTTTTGAACTTATTTTTTACCAGAGTCATTAAACTTGAACTTTCTATATATACTAATAGATTCCATAGTTCAAGGTTGAACATTTGAAATTATTTTTGCCTAAGACTATTTGAACTTGAACTTTCTATATACGAATAGAATCCTTCTGTAGTTTCATCAGTAGTTGAAGAATGACTTGTTTTGAAAAATTAAAACTCTGACCCTGGATCCTATGAACTTGAACTTTCTATACATAGTAATAGATTCATCAGTAGTTCAAGGGTGAAAATTTGAACTAATTTTTTAACAGAGTCTTTGAACTTGAACTTTCTAAGTATACTAATAGATTCCATAGTTCAAGGATGATCATTTGAACTTATTTATGCCTAAGACAATTTGAACTTGATCTTTCTATATACAAATAGAATCCTTCTGTAGTTTCATCAGGAGTTGAAGGATGACTTTCTTTTGAAAAAAAAAAATTCTGACCCTGGATCCTGTGAACTTGAACTTTCTATACATAGTAATAGATTCATCAGTATTTCAACGGTGAAATTTTGAACTTATTTCTTAACAGAGTCGTTGAACTTGAACTTTCTATATATACTAATAGATTCCATCGTTCAAGGATGATCATTTGAACTTATTTTTGCCTAAGACTATTTGAACTTGAACTTTCTATATACAAATAGAATCCTTCTGTAGTTTCATCAGGAGTTGAAGGATGACTTTCTTTTGAAAAAAAAAAAAATTCTGACCCTGGATCCTGTGAACTTGAACTTTCTATACATACTGATAGATTCCCTTATTCAAGGATGATCATTTGAACTTATTTTTGCTTCAGGCTATTTGAACTTGAATTTTCTATATACAAATAGAATCCTTCTGTAGTTTCATCAGGAGTTGAAGGATGACTTTATTTTGAAAAATAAAAAATCTGATCCTGGATCCTATGAAATTGAAGTTTCTATAAATAGTAATAGATTCATCAGTAGTTCAAGTGTGAAATTATGATTACATTTTTTTGGCCAAGGAGTGTTTGAACTTTAAATGTATAAACTCACTTATGGCTTTATGGTGTTTCTTCAGAAGTTCAAACATGACTTTTTGAAGAAAAAAATCTGAGCCTGGATTCTGGGAACTTGATCTTTCTATGCATTTCTATGCAGACACCTTCTGTTGTTTCATGTGTGGTTCAAGAATGAAGTTTTGTATTTCTTTTAACCAGAGTGTATGAACTTGAACTTTCTATATATACTAATAGATTCCATAGTTCAAGGATGATCATTTGAACTTATTTATGCCTAAGACTATTTGAACTTGAACTTTCTATATATGAACAGAATCCTTCTGTAGTTTCATCAGGAGTCGAAGGATGACTTTTTTTGAAAAAAAAAAATTCTGATCCTGGATCCTATGAACTTGAACTTTCTATACATAGTAATAGATTCATCAGTAGTTCAAGTGTGAAATTTTGAGTACATTTTTTGGCCAAGGAGTGTTTTGTTTGAACTTTAAATGTATAAACTCACTTATGGTTTTATGGTGTTTCTTCAGAAGTTCAAACATGACTTTTTGAAAAAAAAAAATCTCAGCCTGGTTTCTCTGAACTTGACCTTTCTATAAATACCAATTCCAACCTTCTGTTGTTTCATGCGTGGTTCAAGAATGAAGTTTTGTATTTCTTTTTACCAGAGTGTTTGAACTCGAACTTTCTATATATACTAATAGATTCCCTCATTCAAGGATGAACTTTTGAACTTATTTTTGCCTAAGAGTATTTGAACTTGAACTTTCTTTATAAGATAGAATCCTTCTGTAGTTTCATCAGTAGTTGAAGGATGAGTTTCTTTTAAAAATTCTGACCCTGGATCCTATTAACTCTAACTTTCTATACATAGTAATAGATTCATCAGAATTTTAAGGGTGAAATTTTGAACTTATTTTTTACCAGAGTCATTAAACTTGAACTTTCTATATATACTAATAGATTCCATAGTTCAAGGTTGAACTTTTGAAATTATTTTTGCCTAAGATTATTTGAACTTGAACTTTCTATATACGAATAGAATCCTTCTGTAGTTTCATCAGTAGTTGAAGAATGACTTTTTCTTGAAAAATTAAAACTCTGACCCTGGATCCTATGAACTTGAACTTTCTATACATAGTAATAGATTCATCAGTAGTTCAAGGGTGAAATTTTGAACTAATTTTTTAACAGAGTCTTTGAACTTGAACTTTCTAAGTATACTAATAGATTCCATAGTTGAAGGATGATCATTTGAACTTATTTATGCCTAAGACTATTTGAACTTGAATTTTCAATATACAAATAGAATCCTTCTGTAGTTTCATCAGGAGTCGAAGGATGACTTTTTTTGGAAAAATATAAATTCTGACCTTGGATCCTATGAACTTGAACTTTCTATACATAGTAATAGATTCATCAGTATTTCAAGGGTGAAATTTTGAACTTATTTTTTAACAGAGTCTTTGAACTTGAACTTTCTATATATACTAATAGATTCCATCGTTCAAGGATGATCATTTGAACTTATTTTTGCCTAAGACTATTTGAACTTGAACTTTCTATATACAAATAGAATCCTTCTGTAGTTTCATCAGGAGTTGAAGGATGACTTTCTTTTGGAAAATAAAAATTCTGATCCTGGATCCTATGAACTTGAACTTTCTATACATAGTAATAGATTCATCAGTAGTTGAAATGTGAAATTTTGAATACATTTTTTGGCCAAGGAGTGTTTTGTTTGAACTTTAAATGTATAAACTCACTTATGGTTTTATGGTGTTTCTTCAGAAGTTCAAACATGACTTTTTGAAAAAAAAAATCTCAGCCTGGATTCTGTGAACTTGACCTTTCTATAAATACCAATTCCAACCTTCTGTTGTTTCATGCGTGGTTCAAGAATGAAGTTTTGTATTTCTTTTTACCAGAGTGTTTGAACTCGAACTTTCTATATATACTAATAGATTCCCTCATTCAAGGATGAACTTTTGAACTTATTTTTGCCTAAGAGTATTTGAACTTGAACTTTCTTTATAAGATAGAATCCTTCTGTAGTTTCATCAGTAGTTGAAGAATGACTTTTTCTTGAAAATTTAAAACTCTGACCCTGGATCCTATGAACTTGAACTTTCTATACATAGTAATAGATTCATCAGTAGTTCAAGGGTGAAATTTTGAACTAATTTTTTAACAGAGTCTTTGAACTTGAACTTTCTAAGTATACTAATAGATTCCATAGTTGAAGGATGATCATTTGAACTTATTTATGCCTAAGACTATTTGAACTTGAATTTTCAATATACAAATAGAATCCTTCTGTAGTTTCATCAGGAGTCGAAGGATGACTTTTTTTGGAAAAATATAAATTCTGACCTTGGATCCTATGAACTTGAACTTTCTATACATAGTAATAGATTCATCAGTATTTCAAGGGTGAAATTTTGAACTTATTTTTTAACAGAGTCTTTGAACTTGAACTTTCTATATATACTAATAGATTCCATCGTTCAAGGATGATCATTTGAACTTATTTTTGCCTAAGACTATTTGAACTTGAACTTTCTATATACAAATAGAATCCTTCTGTAGTTTCATCAGGAGTTGAAGGATGACTTTCTTTTGGAAAATAAAAATTCTGATCCTGGATCCTATGAACTTGAACTTTCTATACATAGTAATAGATTCATCAGTAGTTGAAGTGTGAAATTTTGAATACATTTTTTGGCCAAGGAGTGTTTTGTTTGAACTTTAAATGTATAAACTCACTTATGGTTTTATGGTGTTTCTTCAGAAGTTCAAACATGACTTTTTGAAAAAAAAAATCTGAGCCTGGATTCTGTGAACTTGACCTTTCTATGCATACCAATAGACACCTTCTGTTGTTTCATGCGTAGTTCAAGAATGAAGTTTTGTATTTCTTTTTACCAGAGTGTTTGAACTTGAACTTTCTATATATACCAATAGATTCCGTCGTTCAAGGATGAACTTTTGAACTTATTTTTGCCTAAGAGTATTTAAACTTGAACTTTCTTTTTACGAATAGAATCCTTCTGTAGTTTCATCAGGAGTTGAAGGATGACTTTTTTTGAAAAATAAAAATTCTGACCCTGGATCCTTTGAACTTGATCTTTCTATAATAGTAATAGATTCATCAGTATTTCAAGAATTAAGTTTTGAATTTATTTTTACCAGAGTCTTTGAACTTGAACTTTCTATATATACTAATAGATTCCATCGTTCAAGGATGATCATTTGAACTTATTTTTGCTTCAGACTATTTGAACTTGAATTTTCTATATACAAATAGAATCCTTCTGTAGTTTCATCAGGAGTTGAAGGATGACTTTATTTTGAAAAATAAAAAATCTGATCCTGGATCCTTTGAACTTGAACTTTCTATAATAGTAATAGATTCATCAGTAGTTCAAGTGTGAAATTTTGATTACATTTTTTTGGCCAAGGAGTATTTGAACTTTAAATGTATAAACTTACTTATGGCTTTATGGTGTTTCTTCGGATGTTCAAACATGACTTTTTGAAAAAAAAAAAAAAATCTGAGAATGGGTTTTGTGAACTTGACATTTTTATGCATACCAATAGACTCATTCTGTTGTTTCATGCGTAGTTCAAGAATGAAGTTTTGTATTTCTTTTTACCAGAGTGTTTGAACTTGAACTTTCTACATATACTAATAGATTGCCTCGTTCAAGGATGAACTTTTGAACTTATTTTTGCCTGAGTATTTAAACTTGAACTTTCTTTTTACGAATAGAATCCTTCTGTAGTTTCATCAGGAGTTGAAGGATGACTTTAAAAAAAAAAAAAAATTCTGACCCTGGATCCTATGAACTTGAACTTTCTATACATAGTCATAGATTCATTAGTAGTTCAAGTGTGAAATTTTGAATACATTTTTTGGTCAAGGAGTGTTTTGTTTGAACTTTAAATGTATAAACTCACTTATGGCTTTATGGTGTTTCTTCAGAAGTTCAAACATGACTTTTTGAAAACAAAAAAAATCTGAGCCTGGATTCTGGGAACTTGATTTTTCTATGCATTTCTATGCAGACACCTTCTGTTGTTTCATGTGTGGTTCAAGAATGAAGTTTTGTATTTCTTTTTACCAGAGTGTATGAACTTGAACTTTCTATATATACTAATAGATTCCATAGTTCAAGGATGATCATTTGAACTTATTTTTGCCTAAGAGTATTTAAACTTGAACTTTCTTTTTACGAATAGAATCCTTCTGTAGTTTCATCAGGAGTTGAAGGATGACTTTCTTTTGAAAAAAAAAAAATCTGACCCTGGATCCTGTGAACTTGAACTTTCTATACATATTAGTAGATTCATCAGTAGTTCCAGTGTGAAATTTTGAATACATTTTTTGGCCAAGGAGTGTTTGAACTTTAAATGTAATAAACAGACTTATCACTTTTATGGTGTTTCTTCAGAATATCAAACATGAACTTTTGAAAAACAAAAAAACAAAACTGACCGTTGATTCTGTGAACTTGATATTTCTATGCATACCAATAGACTTGTTCTGTTGTTTCATGTAGTTCAAGAATGAAGTTTTGAATTTATTTTTACCACTTGAAATTTACCGTTTGAACTTGAAATTTCTATATATACTAATAGATTCCCTCGTTCAAGGATTAACTTTTGAACTTATTTTTGCCTAAGAGTATTTGAACTTGAACTTTCTATATACAAATAGAATCCTTCTGTAGTTTCATCAGTAGTTCTAGTGTGAAATTTTGAATACATTTTTGGCCAAGGAGTGTTTTGAACTTTAAATGTATAAACTCACTTATGGCTTTATGGTTTTTCTTCAGAAGATCAAACATGACTTTTTGAAAAATAAAATAAAAAATCTGAGCCTTAATTCTGTGAACTTGAACTTCCCATGCATACTAATGACTCCTTCTGTTGTTTCATACGTTGTTCAAGAATGACATTTTGAACTTATTTTTTTACCAGAGTCTTTGAACTTGAACTTTCTAATACGCTCTCTATACTAATAGCCTCTGTAGTTCAAGGATGAACTTTTGAACTTATTTTTTGCATAAGAGTATTTGAACTTGAACTTTCTGTATACGTATAGATTCCTATAATTATATAAATAGTTACAAAATAGTGGTACAAATAGATAATTCCATCAGTAGTTGAAGGATGACTTTTTTTGAAGAAATCTGACCCTGGATTTTATGAACTTGAACTTTCTATACATAAACAATAGACTACTTATATTTCATCAAGGATGAGGTTTGAACTTATTTTTTTCCAAACAGTCTATGAACTTTCTATGCATAAAAATGAAACATTTACTTAATGTTGACTTTTCAACGAAAAAATGGCTTTTTATGAAAAATAAAACTTCTGACCTTGGATCCTATTAACTTGATCTTTCCATATATGGCAATAGATTCAACAGCAGTTCAAGTGTCTTTGAACTATAAATGTAAAAACAGACTTATGATTTTAAGGTGTTTCTTCAGAAGTTGACTTTTTGAAAAACATATTCTTTCCCTGGATTTTGTGAACTCAATTTTTTAAGCATAACAATAGACTCCATTTATTTCATCAGTATTTCAAGAATGAGCTTTGACTTGTTTTTTTCCCCCAAAGAGTCTATGTTTTGAGCTTTCTATGCATACCAATAGAATGTTAATGTTTCATTCGTAGTTCAAGGATGACTTCTTGTGAAAAATATATATTTTTTGTATGAAATGCACTGTTATTGCTAATATCTTGTTATTGCTAATATCTTCATTGCACGAGATCTATGCAATGCAAAGGCACTGTCTCTGCAAAGCGAGTTTTTTCATGCAATAAGCAATAATTCCTCATTGCACAAGTTTTTTGTATGCAAATGCAATGCAGAATAACTAATCTTATTGCACACGTTTTTCCGTATTCAATGCAATGCAAAAACACTTACTCTCAGTGCTCAGCGATTTAAATCTGTAATGCATTAGAAACCGCAATTTCTTGAATGCACAAAAGATGTGTGTATGCAATGCATGCAAAAGTTTTCTATTCACTAGTCTTTTCGTATACAATGCAATGCAAAAGCACTTATCTCTTTATTGCACCGCGAAAACTTATATGTAAAAAAGCGCTAAAATCTTTATTGCACGAGATCTATGCAATGCAAAGGCACCGTCTCTTCGGTGCAAAAAGAGTTTTTTATGCAATGCAAATCAACAGCAATAATCTCCTCATTGCACAAGATATTTTGCATGCAAAACTAATCTTTAGTTAATCTCTCAGTGCTCAGTGATTTAAATATGCAATGCATTGGAAACCACTAATTTCTTAAATGCACAAAAGGTTTTTGTATGCAATGCATGCAAAAGTCTTCTATGCACGAGTTTTTTCGTATGCAATGCAAAAGCACTTATCTCTTTATTGCACCGCGAATTCTTATATGCAAAGCAAAAGCGCTAAAATCTTCATTGCACGAGATCTATGCAATGCAAAGGAACCGTCTCTTCGGTGCAATACGAGGTTTTTATGCAATGCAATGCAAAAGCAATAATCTCCTCATTGCACAAGATTTTTTTTCTCCGGTGCAAATGCAGAATAACTAATCTTATTGCCAAGTTTTTCTGTATTCAATGCAATGAAAAAACACTTACTCTCAGTGCACAGTGACTTTAATGCAATGCATTAGAAACCACAATTTCTTGAATGCACAAAAAATTTGTTTATGCAATGCATGCAAAAGTTTTCTATGCACTAAACTTTTCGTATGCAATGCAATGCAAAAGCAATAATCTCCTCATTGCACAAGATAGCAGAATAACTAATCGTATTACACACGTTTTTCCGTATTCAATGCAATGCAAAAAAACTCACTCTCAGTGCACAGCGATTTAAATATGCAATGCATTTGAAACCACTAATTTCTTGAATGCACAAAAGATTTTTTTATGCAATGCATGCAAAAGTCTTCTATGCACAAGATTTTTTCCTATGCAATGCAATGCCATGTAAAAGCACTTATCACTTTATTGCACCGCGAATTCTTATATGCAAAGCAAAAGTGCTAATATCTTCATTGCACGAGATCTATGCAATGCAAAGGCACTGTCTCCGGTGCAAAGCGAGTTTTTTAATGCAATGCAAGTCAAAAGCAATAATCTCCTCATTGCACATTTTTTTTGCATGCAAAATGCAATGCAGAATAACTAATCTTATTGCACACGTTTATCCATATTCAATCCAATGAAAAAACACTTACTCTCGTGCACAGTGACTGTAATGCAATGCATTAGAAATCACTAATTTCTTGAATGCACAAAAGGTTTTTGTATGCAATGCAAAAGCACTTATCTCTTTATTGCACCACGAATTCTTATATGCAAAAAAAGCGCTAATATCTTCATTGCACGAGATCTTATGCAATGAAAAGGCACTGTCTCTTCGGTGCAAAGCGAGTTTTTTGTGCAATGCGATGCAAAAGCAATAATCTCCTCATTGCACAAGATTTTTTGCATGCAAATGCAATGCAGAAAACTAATCTTATTACACACGTTTTTCTGTATTCAATGCAATGCAAAACCACTCACTCTAAGTGCACAGCGATTTAAATATGCAATGCATTTGAAACCACTAATTTCTTGAATGCACAAAAGATTTTTGTATGCAATGCATATGCAAAAGTCTTCTATGCACGAGTTTTTTCGTATGCAATGTAAAAGCACTAATATCTTTATTGCACGAGATCTATGCAATGCAAAGGCACCGTTTCTTCGGTGCATAACGAGTTTTTTATGCAATGCAATGCAAAATCAACAATCTCCTCATTGCACAATATTTTTTTTGCATGCAAATGCAATGCAGAATAACTAATCTTTATTGCCAAGTTTTTCCGTATTCAATGCAATGAAAAAACACTTACTCTCGTGCACAGTGACTTTAATGCAATGCATTAGAAATCACTAATTTCTTGAATGCACAAAAGGTTTTTGTACGCAATGCATATGCAAAAGTCTTCTATGCACGAGTATTTTCGTATGCAATGCAAAAGCACTTATCTCTTTATTGCACCACGAATTCTTATATGCAAAAAAGCGCTAATATCTTCATTGCACGAGATCTTATGCAATGAAAAGGCACTGTCTCTTCGGTGCAAAGCGAGTTTTTTGTGCAATGCGATGCAAAAGCAATAATCTCCTCATTGCACAAGATTTTTTGCATGCAAATGCAATGCAGAAAACTAATCTTATTACACACGTTTTTCCGTATTCAATGCAATGCAAAAGTGCTAATATCTTCATTACACGAGATCTTATGCAATGAAAAGGCACTGTCTCTTCGGTGCAAAGCGAGTTTTTTGTGCATTGCGATGCAAAAGCAATAATATCCTCATTGCACAAGATTTTTTGCATGCAAATGCAATGCAGAATAACTAATCTTAATGCACACATTGTTCCGTATTCAATGCAATGCAAAACACTTACTCTCAGTGCACAGCGATTTAAATATGCAATGCATTAGAAACCACTAATTTCTTGAATGCACAAAAGATTTTTGTATGCAATACATTCAAAAGTTTTCTATGCACGAGTTTTTTCGTATGCAAAGCAATGCAATGCAAAAGCACATCTCTTAATTGCACCACGAATTCTTATATGCAAAAAAAGCGCTAATATCGTCATTGCACGATATCTTATGCAATGAAAAGGCATTGTATCTTCGGTGCAAAGCGAGTTTTTTATGCAATGCAATGCAAAAGCAATAATCTCCTCATTGCACAAGATTTTTTGCATGCAAATGCAATGCAGAATAAGCGCTAATATCTTCATTGCACGAGATCTTATGCAATGAAAAGGCACTGTCTCTTCGGTGCAAAGCGAGTTTTTTGTGCAATGCGATGCAAAAGCAATAATCTCCTCATTGCACAAGATTTTTTGCAAGCAAATGCAATGCAGAATAACTAATCTTATTACACACGTTTTTCCGAATTCAATGCAATGCAAAAACACTCACTCTCAGTGCAAGGCGATTTAAATATGCAATGCATTTGAAACCACTAATTTCTTGAATGCACAAAATATTTTTGTATGCAATGCATGCAAAAGTTTTCTATGCACGAGTTTTTTCGTATGCAAAGCAATGCAATGCAAAAGAACGTATCTCTTTATTGCACCGCGAATTCTTATATGCAAAGCAAAAGCGCTATAATATCTTCATTGCACGAGATCTATGCAATGCAAAGGCACCGGTGCAAAGTCTTCGGTGCAAAACGAGTTCCCTTTATCGAGGGAACTCGCACTGCGTCATCGTAGATGACACATCGGGGAACGCCCTCGGCGTGACGCTGCTGAGTTCATATCAAAAAAGTCCAATCTTGATTGGTGTTGCGTAATGACGTAACGAGTGACGGCATACCCGGAGGTATAAAGGGACGCCGGCACAAGCAAACGCAGCTTCCTGCTTTCAGCGGTCGCGCTCTGTGTTCTGTCTGTCTATTTGGTGTTGTTTGTCCCGTAGGGCTTATTATATCATTAGATATGGCGAGCGAGCAGTTTAGACGGTGTGTGCCTCCCTGTCCGCGCTTTATTTCGGGCACGGACACACACCAGCTCTGTGTGCAGTGTCTCGGCATGCAGCACGCCCGGGCCGCTCTCGAGGGAGCGGCTTGCGGCGAATGTGATAAGCTGCCGCTGAGAGTACTGCGCTCGCGGCTGGCGGTCTTTGACGAGGCCGGTCAGCCTCGCGAGCCTCGCGGTTCTGGGCCCGCTGTTGCCGAGGCAGAGCGGCGCCGCAGGTCGTGGGGCTCGCAGCTGGATCTGTCAGCGGGATTAGGGAATGTTGAGGCATCTCTCTCTTCCTCTGACGATTCAGAGGATCTTCCGCCACGTGTGGAAGCCTGCGCTGCGGCTTCTTCCCGCGAGGCGGAGGATCAGGTGCTCATGCTGTCCGATTCCGAGGGATCGTTGACAATGAGCACCGAAGCAGGCGCAGTGGGGCAGTCGCCACCCCACTCGCAGGCTATG
The DNA here is from genome assembly GCF_024679245.1 of Pseudorasbora parva. Taxonomy (NCBI): domain Eukaryota; kingdom Metazoa; phylum Chordata; class Actinopteri; order Cypriniformes; family Gobionidae; genus Pseudorasbora; species Pseudorasbora parva. The sequence continues at coordinate 25,593,517 of NC_090180.1, read as the reverse complement.
GAGGAGCTCGTGGAGGTCTTGACTCGCGCTGTGGCCAAGCTGAGCTTAGATTGGCCACAAGAGGAAGTGCACGTCCAGCCGCCAAGCAAGCTGGACGAGCGCTTCTTCAAGCGTCGAGCCCAGCCTCCACGCCGGGGTCTGCCGTTTTTCCCCGACCTGCACAGTGAGCTGTGCAGGGCGTGGGAGAAACCCTTCTCAGCACGTTTGACTACGCCCCCTGCACTTGACTTCGCTAACGTGCTGGGAGCGTCTGAGAAGGGATATGTTGCGCTGCCGAGGGTAGAAGAGGCGCTCGCGGGCCACCTCTCTCCCGAGACAGCAGCTTCATTGAAGACCCCGGCATTGCCCTCGAAACCATGCCGAGAGACTTCGAAGCTGGTGGCGAGGGCATATAGTGCGGCTGGTCGCGCTGGTGGGTGCCTGCACACTCTTGCGGTTCTGCAGGCCTACCAAGTGGACTTGCTGAAGGAGCTCGATGAGGGCGAGGGTCCCTCTCCGGAGGATGTGACTGAGCTGAGGAAGGCAGCGGATTTGTCTCTTCGTGTCACCAAACAAGCGGCCCGTGATATCGGCCGCTCCATGGCGGGTTTGGTGTGCGCGGAGAGGCATCTCTGGCTGAACCTGTCGGGGATCAGGGAGAGAGACAGACACTTTCTCCTTGATTCCCCGGTTTCGCCTTCTGGCCTTTTCGGCGGCGCTGTGAGCACCGTCGTCGAGAGGTTTCAGGAGGTGAAAAAGCAGGCGGCCGCTCTCAGCCAGTTCATCCCTCGCCGCTGGGGCTCCTCCAGCAAGGCTGCCTCGAGCGGGCAGTCTCGGCCAGCAGAGGGCTCCTCGCACCGTGAGGTGCAGAAGCAGAGCGTCGCTTCTCGTGCCCCTCCTGAGGGAGCTTGGCAGAAGAAGCGACGCTCTCGCGGGAAGTCTTCAAAGCCGAAGACCGACCTGAGGGAGGTTATTCAGGCCAAGAAGGCTTCCAAGCGGTCCTAGCTGCGGCAGGACCGCTGAGAGCTGTCCCCCACGGGGCGGAGCGACCGAGGTCGTTCTCCCCCCGAGGCTCTCGGGAAATCGATGTTGTGCTCTCGCAGTCAAAAGGGCTCCGGACCACGTCGTTTCCCCATGTTCGCGCGCGGCTCTGGCCAGCACATATAAAATCTGCGGCAGAGCAGCGACTGCGTTCACACACCGAAAATCTGCCTCGATTAGTCCCTGCCGGTTATCCGCTTCAGGGGGTCGAGGCAGAGGTTCGGTTGATACCCCAGACCAGCCTCGAGAGGCTGGTCCCCTTATCAGAGTATCTCGGCGCATGGTCATGCCTTCTGAATATCTCTGTGTGGGCCCTGCGCACTGTAGAACGGGGATACAGACTGCAGTTCAGAGTTCCCCCCCCGAAATTTGGGGGGATAGTCTGGACAGTGGTCGGTCCCGAGCAGGTGGGGGTAATGGGGCAGGAAGTACGCTCTCTGCTGGAAAAAGGGGCGATAGAAAGGGTCCCCCCGCCAGAAAGGGAGGTCGGGTTCTACAGCCGGTACTTCATAGTCCCCAAGAAGGATGGGGGGTTGCGTCCAATATTAGATCTCAGGCTTCTGAATCGGTCTCTGAGGAGATACAGGTTCAGGATGCTAACCATTCCTGTTATCGTGAGTCAGATCCAGTTCGAGGACTGGTTCGTCACGATAGATCTAAAGGACGCTTACTTCCATATTTCCATCCTTCCCAGTCACAGGAAGTTCCTGAGGTTCGCTTTCGGGGGCGAAGCGTTCCAATATCGGGTCCTTCCCTTTGGCCTAGCCTTGTCACCTCGCACCTTCACGAAGTGCATGGATGCAGCCCTGGCTCCGCTAAGACTCCAGGGCATCCGGGTACTGAATTATATCGACGACTGGTTGATCATGGCCAGGTCGTACGATATGGCAGTTCAGCATCGAGATGCTGTTCTAGCACACATGAGGTGTTTGGGGTTGAGACTCAACGCGAAAAAGAGCACGTTGACGCCCTCCCAGAGAATTACGTTCCTGGGAATAGTGTGGGACTCGGTAACGATGCGGGCACACATGTCACCCGCACGTATCGAGACCATACGGGCGGAGGTCTCAAGTATAAGGTTGGGCCACAGCATCACTGTCAAACAGTTCCAGAGACTGGTGGGTCTCATGGCAGCAGCGTCCAGTGTGATTCCACTCGGCCTGCTCCACATGAGACCGCTACAGTGGTGGCTGAGAACCAAGGGGTTTTCTCCGAAGGGGAATCCCTTTCGTATGATCAGGGTAACGCGCAAATGCATTCGTTCCCTGGTTATATGGAAGAAACCTTGGTTTCTGTCCCTGGGGCTAGTATTGGGAGCATCGTGTTGCCGGAAAACCGTTTCAACAGATGCATCCCTTACTGGTTGGGGCGCGGTCATGGAAGGCCGAGGGGCGAGAGGTCCTTGGACAGCCCAGCATGCTTCATGGCACATCAACTGCCTAGAGATGCTGGCTGTCTGGAAAGCTCTGAGGAGTTTTCTCGAGGACCTTCGCGGCCACCATGTCCTGATACGATCCGACAACACTGCCGTGGTATCGTATCTAAATCATCAAGGGGGTCTGAGATCGCGCTCTCTGTACAGACTGGCGCATCAAGTCCTCCTGTGGTCCCACGGGAAACTGTCTTCTCTCAGGGCAGTTTATATCCCGGGGGACCAGAACCAGGGAGCAGACATCCTGTCGAGGCAGGGGCTGAGGCCCGGGGAGTGGCGTCTCCATCCAGAGGTGGTGGAGGCCATATGCGAGAGGTTCGGCCGAATGGAAGTGGATTTGTTTGCGTCTCGAGAGACGACCCACTGTCCACTTTGGTTCTCCCTCAGGCATCCGGCTCCGTTGGGCCTGGATGCCATGTCACAGGCGTGGCCGAGGCTGCGTCTGTACGCATTTCCCCCGATTGCTCTGCTCCCGGGAGTTCTGGAGCGGGTTCGCCGGGAAGGCATTCGCCTGCTTCTGATAGCACCCCGGTGGCCGACCAGGGTATGGTTCTCCGACATTATGGACCTGCTAGACGACCTTCCATGGCAGATTCCTCTGAGGAGGGATCTGTTGACTCAGGCGGGGGGCTCGATATTTCACCCCCAGCCAGAGTTATGGAACCTGTGGGCTTGGCCCCTGAGGGGGCAGAGCTCATAGAGGAAGGGCTGTCAGCAGGTGTCGTGGAGACTATACTCAGCTCCAGGGCTCCTTCCACCAGGAAGCTGTACAACTTGAAGTGGAGAGTGTTCTCCATATGGTGTAGAGACCGTGAAGTAGACCCAGTGAACTGCGCTGTGGCTTCAGTACTGGAGTTTCTGCAAGATCGGTTTTCCGCCGGGCTTACCCCGTCCACACTTAAGGTGTATGTGGCAGCGATAGGAGCTTTCCACGCACCATTAGGTGAAGGACCTCTGGGGAGGCACCATCTGGTTGTACGGTTCCTCCGAGGAGCGCGGAGGATGAGACCTGTGGCTCGTTCTAGGATCCCTGCGTGGGATCTGGCAGTGGTTCTCGAAGGGTTGGTTGAGGCCCCCTTCGAACCGCTGGAGTTGGCTGAGGCCAAGAACCTCACGCTTAAGGTAGCTTTTCTCTTAGCCATCACCTCTCTGAGGAGGGTGGGGGACCTTCAGGCATTGGCAGTAACACCCAATTGCTTGGAGTTTGCCCCAGGCAACGTGAAAGCTATCTTGCGGCCGACCCCGGGATACGTCCCCAAGGTACCGTCTAATGCGGTACGGTCGGTGGTTCTCCAGGCTTTTCATCCCCCGCCTCATGTGACGGCAGATGAGGGCAGGCTTCACCTCCTCTGCCCGGTGCGGGCATTGAGGATTTATTTGGAGAGGTCTGCCCAGTGGAGGAAGTCAGACCAGTTGTTAGTGTGCTTTGGTCCACCTAGGAAGGGGCTGCCTGCAGCGAAACAGACAATTAGTAACTGGATTGTCCAGGCAATAGCAACGGCCTATCAGGTGCGCAACTTGCCTTCACCTATAACCGTGAGGGCTCATTCTACCAGGGGCATGGCCTCCTCGGTAGCCCTCCTTTCCGGAGCTTCTCTGCAAGAGATTTGCGAGGCGGCTGGGTGGGCCACACCGCATACCTTCGTGAGGTATTATAGTCTGCACCTCCCGGTGACGCCAGGCGCTAGGGTGCTCGCCCCCTGATTATGCACTCCGGTTCATGTCATGGGGTGCAAGATAGGCGAGGACTAGTGGGTACTCGTTCCCCGATGTGTCATCTACGATGACGCAGTGCGAGTTCCCTCGATAAAGGGAACGTCTCGGGTTATGAATATAACCCATGTTCCCTGAGAGGGAACGAGACACTGCGTCTCGTAGCCCCGCCTATCTACAGAGCGGCCCGCTTCATAGCAGTAAGCTGCGTTTGCTTGTGCCGGCGTCCCTTTATACCTCCGGGTATGCCGTCACTCGTTACGTCATTACGCAACACCAATCAAGATTGGACTTTTTTGATATGAACTCAGCAGCGTCACGCCGAGGGCGTTCCCCGATGTGTCATCTACGATGACGCAGTGTCTCGTTCCCTCTCAGGAAACATGGGTTATATTCATAACCCGAGACGTTTTTTATGCAATGCAATTCAAAAGCAATAATCTCCTCATTGCACAATTTTTTTGCATGCAAATGCAATGCAGAAAACTAACTTTTTGCACACGTTTTTCCGTATTCAATGCAATGCAAAAACACTTACTCTCAGTTCTCAGCGATTTAAATACACAATGCATTAGAAACCACTAATTTCTTAAATGCACAAAAGGTTTTTGTATACAATGCATGCAAAAGTATTCTATGCACGAGTTTTTTCGTATGCAGTGCAAAAGCACTTATCTCTTTGTTGCACCGCGATGCAAAAGCAACAATCTCCTCATTGCACAAGATTTTTTTTGCATGCAAATGCAAATGCAATGCAGAATAACTAATCTTATTGCCAAGTTTTTCCGTATTCAATTAAATGAAAAAACACACTCTCAATGCACAGCGACTTTAATGCAATGCAATGCAAAAACACTAATTTCTTCAATGCACAAAAGGTTTTTGTATGCAATAAATGCAACTATGCACGAGTTTTTCCGTATGCAATGCAATGCAATGCAAAGGCACTAATCTCTTCGTTGCACAGCGAAATTTTATATGCAATGGAAAAGCGCTAATTCTTAAATCCACAACGCTTTTTATGCAATGGAAAGGTACTGTCTCGTCGATGCACAGCGAATTTTTAATGCAATGCGATGCAAAAGGACTAATCTCTTCAATTTCTGACCAAATACGAATCCACAGAAGGTTTTTGTTTTTGTTTGTTTTTGTATAAAATCCTTCTGATATTAAATGGCCAGAAATATGTGTGAATTTTTGAATGCATTTTTTGGCCAAGGAGTGTTTGAACTTTAAATGTATAAACAGATTTGTGACTTTTATGGTGTTTCTTCAGAAGTTCAAGCATGACTTTTGGAGAGAAAAAAACTGACCCTGGATTTTGTGAACTTGACCTTTCTATGCATACCAATAGACTCATTCTGTTGTTTCATACGTAGTTCAAGAATGAAGTTTTGAATTTATTTTTACCAGTGTTGAACTTGAACTTTCTATATATACTAATAGATTCCCTCGTTCAAGGATGAACGTTTGAACTTATTTTTGCCTAAGAGTATTTGAACTTGAACTTTCTTTATAAGATAGAATCCTTCTGTAGTTTCATCAGGAGTTGAAGGTTGAGTTTCTTTTAAAAATTCTGACCCTGGATCCTATGAACTTGAACTTTCTATACATAGTAATAGATTCATCAGTAGTTCTAATGTGAAATTTTGAATAAATTTTTTGGCCAAGAGTGTTTGAACTTTAAATGTATAAACTCACATATGGCTTTATGGTGTTTCTTCAGAAGTTCAAACATGACTTTAGGAAAAAAAAAATCTGAGCCTGGATTCTGTGAACCTTTCTATGCATACCAATAGACACCTTCTGTTGTTTCATGCGTAGATCAAGAATGAAGTTTTCTATTTCTTTTTACCAGAGTGTTTGAATTTGAACTTTCTATATATACTAAAAGATTCTCTCGTTCAAGGATGATCTTTTGAAATTATTTTTGCCTAAGACTATTTGAACTGGAACTTTCTATATACGAATAGAATCCTTCTCTAGTTTCTTCAGTAGTTTAAGGATGAATTTTTTTGAAAAATAAAAATTCTGACCCTGGATCCTATGAACTTGAACTTTCTATAAATAGTAATAGATTCATCAGTATTTCAAGAATGAAGTTTTGATTTTATTTTATTTTACCAGAGTGTTTGAATTTGAACTTTCTATATATACTAATAGATTTCATCGTTCAAGGATGGTCATTTGAACTTATTTTTGCCCAAGAATTTGAACTTGAACTTTTTATATACAAATAGAATCCTTCTGTAGTTTCATCAGGAGTCGAAGGATGACTTTTTTTGAAAAATAAAAATTCTGACTCTGGATCCTATGAACTTGAACTTTCTATACATAGTAATAGATTCATCAGTGTTTCAAGGGTGAAATTTTGAATACATTTTTTGGCCAAGGAGTCTTTGAACATTAAATGTAATAAACAGACTTATGACTTTTATGGTGTTTCTTCAGAATTTTAAACATGACGTTTAAAAAAAAAAAAAAAAAAAAAAAAAACTGACCCTGGATTCTGTGAACTTGACCTTTCAATTCATGCCAATACACTTGTTCTGTTGTTTCATATGTAGTTCAAGAATGAAGTTTTGTATTTCTTTTTACCAGAGTGTTTGAACTCGAACTTTCTATATATACTAATAGATTCCCTCATTCAAGGATGAACTTTTGAACTTATTTTTGCCTAAGAGTATTTGAACTTGAACTTTCTTTATGAGATAGAATCCTTCTGTAGTTTCATCAGTAGTTGAAGGATGAGTTTCTTTTAAAAATTCTGACCCTGGATCCTATTAACTTGAACTTTCTATACATAGTAATAGATTCATCAGAATTTTAAGGGTGAAATTTTGAACTTATTTTTTACCAGAGTCATTAAACTTGAACTTTCTATATATACTAATAGATTCCATAGTTCAAGGTTGAACTTTTGAAATTATTTTTGCCTAAGACAATTTGAACTTGAACTTTCTATATACGAATAGAATCCTTCTGTAGTTTCATCAGTAGTTGAAGAATGACTTTTTTTTGAAAAATTAAAACTCTGACCCTGGATCCTATGAACTTGAACATTCTATACATAGTAATAGATTCATCAGTAGTTCAAGGGTGAAAATTTGAACTAATTTTTTAACAGAGTCTTTGAACTTGAACTTTCTAAGTATACTAATAGATTCCATAGTTCAAGGAAGATCATTTGAACTTATTTATGCCTAAGACTATTTGAACTTGAATTTTCTATATACAAATAGAATCCTTCTGTAGATTCATCAGGAGTCGAAGGATGACTTTTTTTTGAAAAATATAAATTCTGACCTTGGATCCTATGAACTTGAACTTTCTATACATAGTAATAGATTCATCAGTATTTCAAGGGTGAAATTTTGAACTTATTTTTTAACAGAGTCTATCAACTTGAACTTTCTATATATACTAATAGATTCCATCGTTCAAGGATGATCATTTGAACTTATTTTTGCCTAAGACTATTTGAACTTGAACTTTCTGTATACAAATAGAATCCTTCTGTAGTTTCATCAGGAGTTGAAGGATGACTTTCTTTTGGAAAATAAAAATTCTGAACCTGGATCCTATGAACTTGAACTTTCTATACATAGTAATAGATTCATCAGTAGTTGAAGTGTGAAATTTTGAATACATTTTTTGGCCAAGGAGTGTTTTGTTTGAACTCTAAATGTATAAACTCACTTATGGTTTTATGGTGTTTCTTCAGAAGTTCAAGCATGACTTTTTGAAAAAAAAAATCTGAGCCTGGATTCTGTGAACTTGACCTTTCTATACATACCAATTCCAACCTTCTGTTGTTTCATGCGTGGTTCAAGAATGAAGTTTTGTATTTCTTTTTACCAGAGTGTTTGAACTTGAACTTTCTACATATACTAATAGATTGTCTCGTTCAAGGATGAACTTTTGAACTTATTTTTGCCTGAGTATTTAAACTTGAACTTTCTTTTTACGAATAGAATCCTTCTGTAGTTTCATCAGGAGTTAAAGGATGACTTTAAAAAAAAAAAAATTCTGACCCTGGATCCTATGAACTTGAACTTTCTATACATAGTCATAGATTCATCAGTAGTTCAAGTGTGAAATTTTGAATACATTTTTTGGCCAAGGAGTGTTTTGTTTGAACTTTAAATGTATAAACTCACTTATGGTTTTATGGTGTTTCTTCAGAAGTTCAAACATGACTTTTTGAAAACAAAAATCTCAGCCTGGATTCTGTGAACTTGACCTTTCTATACATACCAATTCCAACCTTCTGTTGTTTCATGCGTGGTTCAAGAATGAAGTTTTGTATTTCTTTTTACCAGAGTGTTTGAACTCGAACTTTCTATATATACTAATAGATTCCCTCATTCAAGAATGAACTTTTGAACTTATTTTTGCCTAAGAGTATTTGAACTTGAACTTTCTTTATAAGATAGAATCCTTCTGTAGTTTCATCAGTAGTTGAAGGATGAGTTTCTTTTAAAAATTCTGACCCTGGATCCTATTAACTTGAACTTTCTATACATAGTAATAGATTCATCAGAATTTTAAGGGTGAAATTTTTATCTTATTTTTTACCAGAGTCTTTGAACTTGAACTTTCTAAGTATACTAATAGATTCCATAGTTGAAGGATGATCATTTGAACTTATTTATGCCTAAGACTATTTGAACTTGAATTTTCTATATACAAATAGAATCCTTCTGTAGATTCATCAGGAGTCGAAGGATGACTTTCTTTTGAAAAATAAAAATTCTGACCTTGGATCCTATGAACTTGAACTTTCTTCATAGTAATAGATTCATCAGTATTTCAAGGGTGAAATTTTGAACTTATTTTTTAACAGAGTCTATGAACTTGAACTTTCTAAATATACTAATAGATTCCATCGTTCAAGGATGATCATTTGAACTTATTTTGCCTAAGACTATTTGAACTTGAACTTTCTATATACAAATAGAATCCTTCTGTAGTTTCATCAGGAGTTGAAGGATGACTTTCTTTTGGAAAATAAAAATTCTGTTCCTGGATCCTATGAACTTGAACTTTCTATACATAGTAATAGATTCATCAGTATTTCAAGGGTGAAATTTTGAACTTATTTTTTAACAGAGTGTTTGAACTTGAACTTTCTACATATACTAATAGATTGCCTCGTTCAAGGATGAACTTTTGAACTTATTTTTGCCTGAGTATTTAAACTTGAACTTTCTTTTTACGAATAGAATCCTTCTGTAGTTTCATCAGGAGTTAAAGGATGACTTTAAAAAAAAAAAAAAATTCTGACCCTGGATCCTATGAACTTGAACTTTCTATACATAGTCATAGATTCATCAGTAGTTCAAGTGTGAAATTTTGAATACATTTTTTGGTCAAGGAGTGTTTTGTTTGAACTTTAAATGTATAAACTCACTTATGGCTTTATGGTGTTTCTTCAGAAGTTCAAACATGACTTTTTGAAAGAAAAAAATCTGAGCCTGGATTCTGGGAACTTGATCTTTCTATGCATTTCTATGTAGACACCTTCTGTTGTTTCATGTGTGGTTCAAGAATGAAGTTTTGTAATTCTTTTTACCAGAGTGTATGAACTTGAACTTTCTATATATACTAATAGATTCCATAGTTCAAGGATGATCATTTGAACTTATTTATGCCTAAGACTATTTGAACTTGAACATTCTATATATGAATAGAATCCTTCTGTAGTTTCATCAGGAGTCGAAGGATGACTTTTTTTGAAAAATAAAAATTCTGACTTTGGATCCTATGAACTTGAACTTTCTATACATAGTAATAGATACATCAGTAGTTCAAGTGTGAAATTTTGAATACATTGTTTGGCCAAGGAGTGTTAGAACTTTAAATGTATAAACTCACTTATGGCTTTATGGTGTTTCTTCAGAAGTTCAAACATGACTTTTTGAAGAAAAAAATCTGAACTTGAACCTTCTATACATATTAATAGATTCATCAGTAGTTCCAGTGTGAAATTTTGAATACATTTTTTGGCCAAGGAGTCTTTGAACATTAAATGTAATAAACAGACTTATGACTTTTATGGTGTTTCTTCAGAATTTTAAACATGACGTTTAAAAAAAAAAAAACTGACGCTGGATTCTGTGAACTTGACCTTTCAATGCATACCAATAGACTTCTGTTGTTTCATGCGTAGTTCAAGAATGAAGTTTTGAATTTATTTTTACCAGAGTGTTTGAACTTTCTACATATACTAATAGATTCACTCGTTCAAGGATGAACTTTTGAAATTATTTTTGCCTAAGACTATTTGAACTTGAACTTTCTATGTACAAATAGAATCCTTCTGTAGATTCATCAGGAGTTGAAGGATGACTTTTTTTGAAAAATAAAAATTCTGACCATGGATCCTATGAACTTGAACTATCTATACATAGTAATAGATTCATCAGTAGTTTAAATGTATAAACTCACTTATGGCTTTATGGTGTTTCTTCAGGATATCAAACATGACTTTTTGAAAAAAAAATCTGAGCCTGGATTCTGAGAACTTGACCTTTCTATGCATACCATTTCTGCCAATTCCAATACCTTCTGTTGTTTCATGCGTGGTTCAAGAATGAAGTTTTGTATTTCTTTTTACCAGAGTGTTTGAACTCAAACTTTCTATATATACTAATAGATTCCCTCATTCAAGCATGAACTTTTGAACTTATTTTTGCCTAAGAGTATTAGAACTTGAACGTTCTTTATAAGATAGAATCCTTCTGTAGTTTACATTTACATTTATGCATTTAGCAGACGCTTTTATCCAAAGCGATTTACAACTCAGGAGAACAGGAAGCGATCCGTCAAGAAGAGGCAACGAAACACAAAAAGTGCCCTAAATACTAAGATTTGTACACTGCTCAGAGTAGCAAAGACCAGAAAAGGAAAGAAGAAATGAGAAATAGAGGGGGAAATAATTTTTTTTATTTATTTTTATTTTATTTTATTTTTTATATAAGATTAAGTGCTCATGGTTTCATCAGTAGTTGAAGGATGAGTTTCTTTTAAACATTCTGACCCTGGATCCTATTAACTTGAAGTGCTCATAGTTTCATCAGTAGTTGAAGGATGAGTTTCTTTTAAAAATTCTGACCCTGGATCCTATTAACTTGAACTTCCTATACATAGTAATAGATTCATCAGAATTTTAAGGGTGAAATTTTGAACTTATTTTTTACCAGAGTCATTAAACTTGAACTTTCTATATATACTAATAGATTCCATAGTTCAAGGTTGAACTTTTGAAATTATTTTTGCCTAAGACTATTTGAACTAGAACTTTCTATATACGAATAGAATCCTTCTGTAGTTTCATCAGTAGTTGAAGAATGACTTTTAAAAAAAAAAATTAAAACTCTGACCCTGGATCCTATGAACTTGAACTTTCTATACATAGTAATAGATTCATCAGAATTTTAAGGGTGAAATTTTGAACTTATTTTTTACCAGAGTCATTAAACTTGAACTTTCTATATATACTAATAGATTCCATAGTTCAAGGTTGAACTTTTGAAATTATTTTTGCCTAAGACTATTTGAACTTGAACTTTCTATATACGAATAGAATCCTTCTGTAGTTTCATCAGTAGTTGAAGAATGACTTTTTTTTGAAAAATAAAAATTCTGATCCTGGATCCTATGAACTTGAACTTTCTATACATAGTAATAGATTCATCAGTATTTCAAGGGTGAAATTTTGAACTTATTTTTTAACAGAGACTTTGAACTTGAACTTTCTATATATACTAATAGATTCCATCGTTCAAGGATGATCATTTGAACTTATTTTTGCCTAAGACTATTTGAACTTGAACTTTCTATATACAAACAGAATCCTTCTGTAGTTTCATCAGGAGTTGAAGGATGACTTTCTTTTGAAAAATAAAAATTCTGATCCTGGATCCTATGAACTTGAACTTTCTATACATAGTAATAGATTCATCAGTAGTTGAAGTGTGAAATATTGATTACATTTTTTTGGCCAAGGAGTGTTTGAACTTTAAATGTATAAACTCACTTATGGCTTTATGGTGTTTCTTCAGAAGTTCAAACATGACTTTTTGGGGAAAAAAATAATAATCTGAGAATGGGTTTTGTGAACTTGACATTTTTATGCATACCAATAGACTCATTCTGTTGTTTCACGCGTAGTTCAAGAATGAAGTTTTGTATTTCTTTTTACCAGAGTGTTTGAACTCGAACTTTCTATATATACTAATAGATTCCCTCATTCAATGATGAACTTTTGAACTTATTTTTGCCTAAGAGTATTTGAACTTGAACTTTCTTTATAAGATAGAATCTTTCAGTAGTTTCATCAGGAGTTGAAGGATGAGTTTCTTTTAAAAATTCTGACCCTGGATCCTATTAACTTGAACTTTCTATACATAGTAATAGATTCATCAGAATTTTAAGGGTGAAATTTTGAACTTATTTTTTACCAGAGTCATTAAACTTGAACTTTCCATATATATACTAATAGATTCCATAGTTCAAGGTTGAACTTTTGAAATTATTTTTGCCTACGACTATTTGATCTTGAACTTTCTATATACAAATAGAATCCTTCTGTAGTTTCATTAGGAGTCGAAGGATGACTTTTTTTTGAAAAATATAAATTCTGACCCTGGATCCTATGAACTTGAACTTTCTATACATAGTAATAGATTCATCAGTATTTCAAGGGTGAAATTTTGAACTTATTTTTTAACAGAGTCTTTGAACTTGAACTTTCTATATATACTAATAGATTCCATCGTTCAAGGATGATCATTTGAACTTATTTTTGCCTAAGACTATTTGAACTTGAACTTTCTATATACAAACAAAATCCTTCTGTAGTTTCATCAGGAGTTGAAGGATGACTTTCTTTTGAAAAATAAAAATTCTGATCCTGGATCCTATGAACTTGAACTTTCTACACATAGTAATAGATTCATCAGTAGTTGAAGTGTGAAATTTTGAATAAATTTTTTGGCCAAGGAGTGTTTTGTTTGAACTTTAAATGTTTAAACTCACTTATGGTTTTATGGTGTTTCTTCAGAAGTTTAAACTTGACTTTTTGAAGAAAAAAAATCTGTGCAATGCAAAGGCACCGTCTCTTCGGTGCAAAACGAGTTTTTTATGCAATGCAAATCAAAAGCAATAATCTCCTCATTGCACAAGATATTTTGCATGCAAATGCAATGCAGAATAACTAATCTTTAGTTAATCTCTCAGTGCTCAGCGATTTAAATATGCAATGCATTAGAAACCACTAATTTCTTAAATGCACAAAAGGTTTTTGTATGCAATGCATGCAAAAGTCTTCTATGCACGAGTTTTTTCGTATGCAATGCAAAATCACTTATCTCTTTATTGCTTCGCGAATTCTTATATGCAAAGCAAAAGCCCTAATATCTTCATTGCACGAGATCTATGCAATGCAAAGGCACCGTCTCTTCGGTGCAATACGAGTTTTTTATGCAATGCAATGCAAAAGCAATAATCTCCTCATTGCACATTTTTTTTGCATGTAAATGCAATGCAGATTAACTAATCTTATTGCACAAGTTTTTCCGTATTTAGTGCAATGCAAAAACTCTCAGTGCTCAGCGATTTAAATATGCAATGCATTAGAAACCACTAATTTCTTGAATGCACAAAAGATTTTTGTAGGCAATGTATGCAAAAGTCTTCTATGCACGAGTTTTTACGTATGCAATGCAATGCAAAAGCACTTATCTCTTTATTGCACCGCGAATTCTTATATGCAAAGCAAAAGCGCTAATATCTTCATTGCACGAGATCTATGCAATGCAAAGGAACCGTCTCTTCGGTGCAAAACGAGTTTTTTATGCAATACAATTCAAAAGCAATAATCTCATCATTGCACAAGATTTTTTGCACGCAAAATGCAATGCAGAATAACTAATCTTATTGCACACGTTTATCCATATTCAATGCAATGCAAAAACACTTACTCTCAGTGCTCAGCGATTTAAAATGCAATGCATTAGAAACCACTAATTTCTTAAATGCACAAAAGGTTTTTGTATGGCAACGCAGGCAAAAGTCTTTTATGCACGAGTTTTTTTCGTATGCAAATGCAATGCAATGCAATGCAAAAGTACTTATCACTTTATTGCACCACGAATTCTTATATGCAAAAAAAAGCGCTAATATCTTCATTACACGAGATCTTATGCAATGAAAAGGCACTGTATCGTCGGTGCAAAGCGAGTTTTTTATGCAATGCAATGCAAAAGCAATAATCTCCTCATTGCACAAGATTTTTTGCATGCAAATAAAATGCAGAATAACTAATCTTAATTTACACATTTTTCCGTATTCAATGCAATGCAAAACACTCACTCTCAGTGCACAGCGATTTAAATATGCAATGCATTAGAAACCACTAATTTCTTGAATGCACAAAAGATTTTTGTATGCAATGCATGCAAATGTTTTCTATGCACGAGTTTTTTCGTATGCAAAGCAATGCCATGCAAAAGCACGTATCTCTTAATTGCACCACGAATTCTTATATGCAAAAAAAAGCGCTAATATCTTCATTACACGAGATCTTATGCAATGTAAAGGCACTGTATTGTCGGTGCAAAGCGAGTTTTTTATGCAATGCAATGCAAAAGCAATAATCTCCTCATTGCACAAGATTTTTTGCATGCAAATAAAATGCAGAATAACTAATCTTAATGCACACATTTTTCCGTATTCAATGCAATGCAAAACACTCACTCTCAGTGCAAGGCGATTTAAATATGCAATGCATTAGAAACCACTAATTTCTTGAATGCACAAAAGATTTTTGTATGCAATGCATGCAAATGTTTTCTATGCACGAGTTTTTTCGTATCCAAAGCAATGCAATGCAAAAGCACTTATCTCTTAATTGCACCACGAATTCTTATATGCAAAAAAGCGCTAATTCATTGCACGATATCTTATGCAATGAAAAGGCACTGTATCTTCGGTGCAAAGCGAGTTTTTTATGCAATGCAATGCAAAAGCAATAATCTCCTCATTGCATAAGATTTTTGCATGCAAATGCAATGCAGAATAAGCGCTAATATCTTCATTGCACGAGATCTTATGCAATGAAAAGGCACTGTCTCTTCGGTGCAAAGCGGGTTTTTTGTGCAATGCGAGGCAAAAGCAATAATCTCCTCGTTGCACAAGATTTTTTGCAAGCAAATGCAATGCAGAATAACTAATCTTATTACACACGTTTTTCCGTATTCAATGCAATGCAAAACCACTCACTCTCAGTGCACAGCGAATTAAATATGCAATTCATTTGAAACCACTAATTTCTTGAATCCACAAAAGATTTCTGTATGCAATGCATGCAAAAGTTTTCTATGCACGAGTTTTTTCGTATGCAAAGCAATGCAATGCAAAAGCACTTATCTCTTTATTGCACCGCGAATTCTTATATGCAAAAAAAAGCGCTAATATCTTCATTACACGAAATCTTATGCAATGAAAAGGCACTGTATCGTCGGTGCAAAGCGAGTTTTTTATGCAATGCAATGCAAAAGCAATAGTCTCCTCATTGCACAAGATTTTTTGCATGCAAATAAAATGCAGAATAACTAATCTTAATGCACACATTTTTCCGTATTCAATGCAATGCAAACACTTACTCTCAGTGCAAGGCGATTTAAATATGCAATGCATTAGAAACCACTAATTTCTTGAATGCACAAACGATTTTTGTATGCAATGCATGCAAATGTTTTCTATGCACGAGTTTTTTCGTATGCAAAGCAATGCAATGCAAAAGCACTTATCTCTTAATTGCACCACGAATTCTTATATGAAAAAAAGCGCTGATATCTTCATTACACGAGATCTTATGCAATGAAAAGGCACTGTCTCTTCGGTGCAAAGCGAGTTTTTTGTGCATTGCGATGCAAAAGCAATAATATCCTCATTGCACAAGATTTTTTGCATTCAAATAAAATGCAGAATAACTAATCTTAATGCACACATTTTTCCGTATTCAATGCAATGCAAACACTTACTCTCACTGCAAGGCAATTTAAATATGCAATGCATTAGAAACCACTAATTTCTTGAATGCACAAAAGATTTTTGTATGCAATGCATGCAAATGTTGTCTATGCACGAGTTTTTTTGTATGCAAAGCAATGCAATGCAAAAGCACTTATCTCTTAATTGCACCACGAATTCTTATATGCAAAAAAGCGCTAATTCATTGCACGATATCTTATGCAATGAAAAGGCACTGTATTTTCGGAGCAAAGCGAGTTTTTTATGCAATGCAATGCAAAAGCAATAATCTCCTCATTGCACAAGATTTTTTGCATGCAAATGCAATGCAGAATAAGCGCTAATATATTCATTGCACGAGATCTTATGCAATGAAAAGGCACTGTCTCTTCGGTGCAAAGCGAGTTTTTTGTGCAATGCGAGGCAAAAGCAATAATCTCCTCATTGCACAAGATTTTTTGCAAGCAAATGCAATGCAGAATAACTAATCTTATTACACACGTTTTTCCGTATTCAATGCAATGCAAAAGTTTTCTATGCACGAGTTTTTTCGTATGCAAAGCAATGCAATGCAAAAGCACTTATCTCTTTATTGCACCGCGAATTCTTATATGCAAAAAAAAGCGCTAATATCTTCATTACACGAAATCTTATGCAATGAAAAGGCACTGTATCGTCGGTGCAAAGCGAGTTTTTTATGCAATGCAATGCAAAAGCAATAGTCTCCTCATTGCACAAGATTTTTTGCATGCAAATAAAATGCAGAATAACTAATCTTAATGCACACATTTTTCCGTATTCAATGCAATGCAAACACTTACTCTCAGTGCAAGGCGATTTAAATATGCAATGCATTAGAAACCACTAATTTCTTGAATGCACAAACGATTTTTGTATGCAATGCATGCAAATGTTTTCTATGCACGAGTTTTTTCGTATGCAAAGCAATGCAATGCAAAAGCACTTATCTCTTAATTGCACCACGAATTCTTATATGAAAAAAAGCGCTAATATCTTCATTACACGAGATCTTATGCAATGAAAAGGCACTGTCTCTTCGGTGCAAAGCGAGTTTTTTGTGCATTGCGATGCAAAAGCAATAATATCCTCATTGCACAAGATTTTTTGCATTCAAATAAAATGCAGAATAACTAATCTTAATGCACACATTTTTCCGTATTCAATGCAATGCAAACACTTACTCTCACTGCAAGGCAATTTAAATATGCAATGCATTAGAAACCACTAATTTCTTGAATGCACAAAAGATTTTTGTATGCAATGCATGCAAATGTTTTCTATGCACGAGTTTTTTTGTATGCAAAGCAATGCAATGCAAAAGCACTTATCTCTTAATTGCACCACGAATTCTTATATGCAAAAAAGCGCTAATTCATTGCACGATATCTTATGCAATGAAAAGGCACTGTATTTTCGGAGCAAAGCGAGTTTTTTATGCAATGCAATGCAAAAGCAATAATCTCCTCATTGCACAAGATTTTTTGCATGCAAATGCAATGCAGAATAAGCGCTAATATATTCATTGCACGAGATCTTATGCAATGAAAAGGCACTGTCTCTTCGGTGCAAAGCGAGTTTTTTGTGCAATGCGAGGCAAAAGCAATAATCTCCTCATTGCACAAGATTTTTTGCAAGCAAATGCAATGCAGAATAACTAATCTTATTACACACGTTTTTCCGTATTCAATGCAATGCGAAACCACTCACTCTCAGTGCACAGCGAATTAAATATGCAATTCATTTGAAACCACTAATTTCTTGAATGCACAAAAGATTTCTGTATGCAATGCATGCAAAAGTTTTCAATGCACGAGTTTTTTCGTATGCAAAGCAATGAATGCAAAAGCACTTATCTCTTTATTGCACCGCGAATTCTTATATGCAAAAAAAAAGCGCTAATATCTTCATTACACGAAATCTTATGCAATGAAAAGGCACTGTATCGTCGGTGCAAAGCGAGTTTTTTATGCAATGCAATGCAAAAGCAATAGTCTCCTCATTGCACAAGATTTTTTGCATTCAAATAAAATGCAGAATAACTAATCTTAATGCACACATTTTTCCGTATTCAATGCAATGCAAACACTTACTCTCACTGCAAGGTGATTTAAATATGCAATGCATTAGAAACCACTAATTTCTTGAATGCACAAAAGATTTTTGTATGCAATGCATGCAAATGTTTTCTATGCACGAGTTTTTTCGTATGCAAAGCAATGCAATGCAAAAGCACTTATCTCTTAATTGCACCACGAATTCTTATATGCAAAAAAGCGCTAATTCATTGCACGATATCTTATGCAATGAAAAGGCACTGTATCGTCGGTGCAAAGCGAGTTTTATATGCAATGTAATGCAAAAGCAATAATCTCCTCATTGCACAAGATTTTTTGCATGCAAATGCAATGCAGAATAAGCGCTAATATCTTCATTGCACGAGATCTTATGCAATGAAAAGGCACTGTCTCTTCGGTGCAAAGCGAGTTTTTTCTGCAATGCGAGGCAAAAGCAATAATCTCCTCATTGCACAAGATTTTTTGCATGCAAATAAAATGCAGAATAACTAATCTTATTACACACGTTTTTCCGTATTCAATGCAATGCAAAACCACTCACTCTCAGTGCACAGCGATTTAAATATGCAATTCATTTGAAACCACTAATTTCTTGAATGCACAAAAGATTTTTGTATGCAATGCATGCAAAAGTTTTCTATGCACGAGTTTTTTCGTATGCAAAGCAATGCAATGCAAAAGCACTTATCTCTTTATTGCACCGCGAATTCTTATATGCAAAAAAAGCGCTAATATCTTCATTACACGAAATCTTATGCAATGAAAAGGCACTGTATCGTCGGTGCAAAGCGAGTTTTTTATGCAATGCAATGCAAAAGCAATAGTCTCCTCATTGCACAAGATTTTTTGCATGCAAATAAAATGCAGAATAACTAATCTTAATGCACACATTTTTCCGTATTCAATGCAATGCAAACACTTACTCTCAGTGCACAGCGATTTAAATATGCAATGCATTAGAAACCACTAATTTCTTGAATGCACAAAAGATTTTTTATTGCAATGCATTCAAAAGTTTTCTATGCACGAGTTTTTTCGTATGCAAAGCAATGCAATGCAAAAGCACGAATCTCTTAATTGCACCACGAATTCTTATATGCAAAAAAAGCGCTAATATCTTAATTGCACGATATCTTATGCAATGAAAAGGCACTGTATCTTCGGTGCAAAGCGATTGTTTTATGCAATACAATGCAAAAGCAATAATCTCCTCATTGCACAAGATTTTTTGCATGCAAAGGCAATGCAGAATAAGCGCTATTATCTTCATTGCACGAGATCTTATGCAATGAAAAGGCACTGTCTCTTCGGTGTGCAAAGTGAGTTTTTTGTGCAATGCGATGCAAAAGCAATAATCTCCTCATTGCACAAGATTTTTTGCAAGCAAATGCAATGCAGAATAACCTATCTTATTACCCACGTTTTTTCGTATTCAATGCAATGCAAAACCACTCACTCTCAGTGCACAGCGATTTAAATATGCAATGCATTTGAAACCACACACATGCAAATAAAATGCAGAATAATTTAATCTTAATGCACAAATTTTCCGTATTCAATGCAATGCAAAACACTTACTCTCAGTGCACAGCGATTTAAATATGCAATGCATTAGAAACCACTAATTTCTTGAATGCACAAAAGATTTTTGTATGCAATGCATGCAAATGTTTTCTATGCACGAGTTTTTTCGTATGCAAAGTAATGCAATGCAAAAGCACTTATCTCTTAATTGCACCACGAATTCTTATATGCAAAAAAGCGCTAATTCATTGCACGATATCTTATGCAATGAAAAGGCACTGTATCGTCGGTGCAAAGCGAGTTTTTTATGCAATGTAATGCAAAAGCAATAATCTCCTCATTGCACAAGATTTTTTGCATGCAAATGCAATGCAGAATAAGCGCTAATATATTCATTGCACGAGATCTTATGCAATGAAAAGGCACTGTCTCTTCGGTGCAAAGCGAGTTTTTTGTGCAATGCGAGGCAAAAGCAATAATCTCCTCATTGCACAAGATTTTTTGCAAGCAAATGCAATGCAGAATAACTAATCTTATTACACACGTTTTTCCGTATTCAATGCAATGCGAAACCACTCACTCTCAGTGCACAGCGAATTAAATATGCAATTCATTTGAAACCACTAATTTCTTGAATGCACAAAAGATTTTTGTATGCAATGCATGCAAAAGTTTTCTATGCACGAGTTTTTTCGTATGCAAAGCAATGCAATGCAAAAGCACTTATCTCTTTATTGCACCGCGAATTCTTATATGCAAAAAAAGCGCTAATATCTTCATTACACGAAATCTTATGCAATGAAAAGGCACTGTATCGTCGGTGCAAAGCGAGTTTTTTATGCAATGCAATGCAAAAGCAATAGTCTCCTCATTGCACAAGATTTTTTGCATGCAAATAAAATGCAGAATAACTAATCTTAATGCACACATTTTTCCGTATTCAATGCAATGCAAACACTTACTCTCAGTGCACAGCGATTTAAATATGCAATGCATTAGAAACCACTAATTTCTTGAATGCACAAAAGATTTTTTATTGCAATGCATTCAAAAGTTTTCTATGCACGAGTTTTTTCGTATGCAAAGCAATGCAATGCAAAAGCACGAATCTCTTAATTGCACCACGAATTCTTATATGCAAAAAAAGCGCTAATATCTTCATTGCACGATATCTTATGCAATGAAAAGGCACTGTATCTTCGGTGCAAAGCGATTGTTTTATGCAATACAATGCAAAAGCAATAATCTCCTCATTGCACAAGATTTTTTGCATGCAAAGGCAATGCAGAATAAGCGCTATTATCTTCATTGCACGAGATCTTATGCAATGAAAAGGCACTGTCTCTTCGGTGTGCAAAGTGAGTTTTTTGTGCAATGCGATGCAAAAGCAATAATCTCCTCATTGCACAAGATTTTTTGCAAGCAAATGCAATGCAGAATAACCTATTTTATTACCCACGTTTTTTCGTATTCAATGCAATGCAAAACCACTCACTCTCAGTGCACAGCGATTTAAATATGCAATGCATTTGAAACCACTAATTTCTTGAATGCACAAAAGATTTTTGTATGCAATGCATGCAAAAGTTTTCTATGCACGAGTTTTTTCGTATGCAAAGCAATGCAATGCAAAAGCACTTATCTCGTTATTGCACCGCGAATTCTTATATGCAAAAAAAAGCGCTAATATCTTCATTACACGAAATCTTATGCAATGAAAAGGCACTGTTTCGTCGGTGCAAAGCGAGTTTTTTATGCAATGCAATGCAGAAGCAATAATCTCCTCATTGCACAAGATTTTTTGCATGCAAATAAAATGCAGAATAATTTAATCTTAATGCACACATTTTTCCGTATTCAATGCAATGCAAACACTTACTCTCAGTGCACAGCGATTTAAATATGCAATGCATTAGAAACCACTAATTTCTTGAATGCACAAAAGATTTTTTATTGCAATGCATTCAAAAGTTTTCTATGCACGAGTTTTTTCGTATGCAAAGCAATGCAATGCAAAAGCACGAATCTCTTAATTGCACCACGAATTCTTATATGCAAAAAAAGCGCTAATATCTTCATTGCACGATATCTTATGCAATGAAAAGGCACTGTATCTTCGGTGCAAAGCGATTGTTTTATGCAATACAATGCAAAAGCAATAATCTCCTCATTGCACAAGATTTTTTGCATGCAAAGGCAATGCAGAATAAGCGCTATTATCTTCATTGCACGAGATCTTATGCAATGAAAAGGCACTGTCTCTTCGGTGTGCAAAGTGAGTTTTTTGTGCAATGCGATGCAAAAGCAATAATCTCCTCATTGCACAAGATTTTTTGCAAGCAAATGCAATGCAGAATAACCTATCTTATTACCCACGTTTTTTCGTATTCAATGCAATGCAAAACCACTCACTCTCAGTGCACAGCGATTTAAATATGCAATGCATTTGAAACCACTAATTTCTTGAATGCACAAAAGATTTTTGTATGCAATGCATGCAAAAGTTTTCTATGCACGAGTTTTTTCGTATGCAAAGCAATGCAATGCAAAAGCACTTATCTCGTTATTGCATCGCGAATTCTTATATGCAAAAAAAAGCGCTAATATCTTCATTACACGAAATCTTATGCAATGAAAAGGCACTGTTTCGTCGGTGCAAAGCGAGTTTTTTATGCAATGCAATGCAGAAGCAATAATCTCCTCATTGCACAAGATTTTTTGCATGCAAATAAAATGCAGAATAATTTAATCTTAATGCACAAATTTTCCGTATTCAATGCAATGCAAAACACTTACTCTCAGTGCACAGCGATTTAAATATGCAATGCATTAGAAACCAATAATTTCTGGAATGCACAAAAGATTTTTGTAGGCAATGTCGTATGCAATGCAATGCAATGCAATGCAATGCAAAAGTACTCATCACTTTATTTCACCGCGAATTCTTATATGCAAAGCAAAAGCGGTAATATCTTCATTGCACGAGATCTATGCAATGCAAAGGCACAGTCTCTTCGGTGCAATGCGAGTTTTATATGCAATGCAAAAGCAATAATCTTCTCATTGCACAAGATTTTTTGCATGCAAATGCAATGCAGAATAACTAATCTTATTACACACGTTTTTCCGAATTCAATGCAATGCAAAAACACTCACTCTCAGTGCAAGGCGATTTAAACATGCAATGCATTTGAAACCACTAATTTCTTGAATGCACAAAAGATTTTTGTATGCAATGCATGCAAAAAATTTCTATGCACGAGTTTTTTCGTATGCAAAGCAATGCAATGCAAAAGAACGTATCTCTTTATTGCACCGCGAATTCTTATATGCAAAGCAAAAGCGCTATAATATCTTCATTGCACGAGATCTATGCAATGCAAAGGCACCGTCTCTTCGGTGCAAAACGAGTTTTTTATGCAATGCAATTCAAAATAATAATATCCTCATTGCACAATTTTTTTGCATGCAAATGCAATGCAGAAAACTAACTTTTTGCACACGTTTTTCCGTATTCAATGCAATGCAAAAACACTTACTCTCAGTCTCAGCGATTTAAATACACAATGCATTAGAAACCACTAATTTCTTAAATGCACAAAAGGTTTTTGTATGCATTGCATGCAAAAGTATTCTATGCACGAGTTTTTTCGTATGCAATGCAAAAGCAACAATCTCCTCATTGCACAAGATTTTTTTTGCATGCAAATGCAATGCAGAATAACTAATCTTATTGCCAAGTTTTTCCGTATTCAATTAAATGAAAAAACACACTCTCAGTGCACAGCGACTTTAATGCAATGCAATGCAAAAACACTAATTTCTTCAATGCACAAAAGGTTTTTGTATGCAATAAATGCAAATGTCTTCTATGCACGAGTTTTTCCGTATGCAGTGCAATGCAATGCAAAGGCACTAATCTCTTCGTTGCACAGCGAAATTTTATATGCAATGGAAAAGCGCTAATTCTTAAATCCACAACGCTTTCTATGCAATGGAAAGGTACTGTCTCGTCGATGCACAGCGAATTTTTAATGCAATGCGATGCAAAAGGACTAATCTCTTCAATTTCTGACCAAATACGAATCCACAGAAGGTTTTTGTTTTTGTTTGTTTTTGTATAAAATCCTTCTGATATTAAATGGCCAGAAATATGTGTGAATTTTTGAATACATTTTTTGGCCAAGGAGTGTTTGAACTTTAAATGTATAAACAGACTTGTGACTTTTATGGTGTTTCTTCAGAAGTTCAAGCATGACTTTTGGAGAGAAAAAAACTGACCCTGGATTTTGTGAACTTGACCTTTCTATGCATACCAATAGACTCCTTCTGTTGTTTCATACGTAGTTCAAGAATGAAGTTTTGAATTTATTTTTACCAGTGTTGAACTTGAACTTTCTATATATACTAATAGATTCCCTCGTTCAAGGATGAACGTTTGAACTTATTTTTGCCTAAGAGTATTTGAACTGGAACTTTCTATATACGAATAGAATCCTTCTGTAGTTTCATCAGTAGTTGAAGGATGACTTTTTTTGAAAAATAAAAATTCTGACCCTGGATCCTATGAACTTGAACTTTCTATAAATAGTAATAGATTCATCAGTATTTCAAGAATGAAGTTTTGAATTTATTTTTACCAGTGTTGAACTTGAACTTTCTATATATACTATTAGATTCCCTCGTGCAAGGATGAACGTTTGAACTTATTTTTGCCTAAGAGTATTTGAACTTGAACTTTCTTTATAAGATAGAATCCTTCTGTAGTTTCATCAGTAGTTGAAGGATGAGTTTCTTTTAAAAATTCTGACCCTGGATCCTATGAACTTGAACTTTCTATACATAGTAATAGATTCATCAGTATTTCAAGGGTGAAATTTTGAACTTATTTTTTTAACAGAGTCATTAAACTTGAACTTTCTTACTAATAGATTCTTACTAATAGATTCCCTCGTTCAAGGATGAACTTTTGAAATTATTTTTGCCTAAGACTATTTGAACTTAAACTTTCTATGTACAAATAGAATCCTTCTGTAGATTCATCAGGAGTTGAAGGATGACTTGTTTTGAAAAATTACAATTCTGACCATGGATCCTATGAACTTGAACTTTCTATACATAGTAACAAATTCATCAATAGTTTAAATGTATAAACTCACTTATGGCTTTATGGTGTTTCTTCAGGAGATTAAACATGACTTTTTGAAAAAAAAAATCTGAGCCTGGATTCTGTGAACTTGACCTTTCTATGCATACCAATGAAACAACGCATGAAACAACCTTCTGTTGTTTCATGCGTGGTTCAAGAATGAAGTTTTGTATTTCTTTTTACCAGAGTGTTTGAACTTGAACTTTCTATATAGATTCCCTCGTTCAAGGAAGAACTTTTGAACTTATTTTTGCCTAAGAGTATTTAAACTTGAACTTTCTATACACAAATAGAATCCTTCTGTAGTTTCATCAGGAGTTGAAGGATGACTTTCTTTTGAAAAAAAAAAAAAATTCTGACCCTGGATCCTGTGAACTTGAACTTTCTATACATACTAATAGATTCCCTCATTCAAGGATGATCATTTGAACTTATTTTTGCTTCAGACTATTTGAACTTGAATTTTCTATATACAAATAGAATCCTTCTGTAGTTTCATCAGGAGTTGAAGGATGACTTTATTTTGAAAAATAAAAAATCTGATCCTGGATCCTATGAAATTGAACTTTCTATAAATAGTAATAGATTCATCAGTAGTTCAAGTGTGAAATTTTGATTACATTTTTTTGGCCAAGGAGTGTTTGAACTTTAAATGTATAAACTCACTTATGGCTTTATGGTGTTTCTTCAGAAGTTCAAACATGACTTTTTGAAGAAAAAAATCTGAACTTGAACTTTCTATACATATTAATAGATTCATCAGTAGTTCCAGTGTGAAATTTTGAATACATTTTTTTGGCCAAGGAGTCTTTGAACATTAAATGTAATAAACAGATTTATGACTTTTATGGTGTTTCTTCAGAATTTTCAACATGACGTTTTTAAAAAAAAAAAAAAAAAAAAAACTGACCCTGGATTCTGTGAACTTGACCTTTCAATGCATACCAATAGACTTGTTCTGTTGTTTCACATGTAGTTCAAGAATGATGTTTTGAATTTACTTTTACCAGAGTGTTTGAACTTGAACTTTCTATATATACTATTACAGGGGTCCTCAATCTCGGCCCTGGAGGGCCACTGTCCTTGCACAGTTTAGCTCCAACCCCAATCAAACACACCTGAAACAGCTAATCAATACATATAAAGGCAATGATTAGCATTGATTAGCTGGTTTAGGGGTGTTTGATTGGGGTTGGAGCTAATCTCTGCAGGGCAGTGGCCCTCCAGGGCCGAGATTGGGGGCCCCTGTACTAATAGATTCCCTCATTCAAGGATGAACTTTTGAAATTATTTTTGCCTAAGACTATTTGAACTTGAACTTTCTATATACAAATAGAATCCTTCTGTAGATTCATCAGGAGTTGAAGGATGACTTTTTTTGAAAAATTAAAATTCTGACCATGGATCCTATGAACTTGAACTTTCTATACATAGTAACAGATTCATCAATAGTTTAAATGTATAAACTCACTTATGGCTTTATGGTGTTTCTTCAGGAGATTAAACATGACTTTTTGAAAAAAAAAATCTGAGCCTGGATTCTGTGAACTTGACCTTTCTATGCATACCAATAGACACCTTTTGTTGTTTCATGCGTGGTTCAAGAATTAAGTTTTGTATTTCTTTTTACCAGAGTGTTTGAACTTGAACTTTCTATATAGATTCCCTCGTTCAAGGAAGAACTTTTGAACTTATTTTTGCCTAAGAGTATTTAAACTTGAACTTTCTATACACAAATAGAATCCTTCTGTAGCTTCATCAGGAGTTGAAGGATGACTTTCTTTTGAAAAAAAAAAAATTCTGACCCTGGATCCTGTGAACTTGTACTTTCTATACATCCTAATAGATTCCATCGTTCAAGGATGATCATTTGAACTTATTTTTGCTTCAGACTATTTGAACTTGAATTTTCTATATACAAATAGAATCCTTCTGTAGTTTCATCAGGAGTTGAAGGATGGCTTTATTTTGAAAAATAAAAAATCTGATCCTGGATCCTATGAAATTGAACTTTCTATACATAGTAATAGATTCATCAGTAGTTCAAGTGTGAAATTTTGATTACATTTTTTTGGCCAAGGAGTGTTTGAACTTTAAATGTATAAACTCACTTATGGCTTTATGGTGTTTCTTCAGAAGTTCAAACATGACTTTTTGAAAAAAAAAATAATAATCTGAGAATGGGTTTTGTGAACTTGACATTTTTATGCATACCAATAGACTCATTCTGTTGTTTAATGCGTAGTTCAAGAATGAAGTTTTGTATTTCTTTTTACCAGAGTGTTTGAACTTGAACTTTCTACATATACTAATAGACTGCCTCGTTCAAGGATGAACTTTTGAACTTATTTTTGCCTGAGTATTTAAACTTGAACTTTCTTTTTACGAATAGAATCCTTAGTTTCATCAGGAGTTAAAGGATGACTTTAAAAAAAAAAAAATTTGACCCTGGATCCTATGAACTTGAACTTTCTATACATAGTCATAAATTCATCAGTAGTTGAAGTGTGAAATTTTGAATACATTTTTTGGTCAAGGAGTGTTTTGTTTGAACTTTAAATGTATAAACTCACTTATGGCTTTATGGTGTTTCTTCAGAAGTTCAAACATGACTTTTTGAAAAAAAAATTCTGAGCCTGGATTCTGGGAACTTGATCTTTCTATGCATACCAATAGACACTTTCTGTTGTTTCATGTGTGGTTCAAGAATGAAGTTTTGTATTTCTTTTTACCAGAGTGTATGAACTTGAACTTTCTATATATACTAATAGATTCCATAGTTCAAGGATGAACTTTTAAACTTATTTGTGCCTGAGACTATTTGAACTTGAACTTTCTATATACAAATAGAACCCTTCTGTAGTTTCATTAGGAGTTGAAGGATGACTTTCTTTTGAAAAATAAAAATTCAGACCCTGGATCCTATGAACTTGAACTTTCTATACATAGTAATAGATTCATCAGTGTTTCAAGGGTGAAATTTTAAACTTATTTTTTAACAGAGTCTTTGAACTTGAACTTTCTATATATACTAATAGATTCCATAGTTCAAGGATGATCATTTGAACTTATTTATGCCTAAGACTATTTGAACTTGAACTTTCTATATATAAATAGAATCCTTCTGTAGTTTCATCAGGAGTCGAAGGATGACTTTTTTGGAAAAAAAAAACATTCTGATCCTGGATCCTATGAACTTGAACTTTCTATACATAGTAATAGATTCATCAGTAGTTCAAGTGTGAAATTTTGAGTACATTTTTTGGCCAAGGAGTGTTTGAACTTTAAATGTATAAACTCACTTATGGCTTTATGGTGTTTCTTCAGAAGTTCAAACATGACTTTTTGAAGAAAAAAATCTGAACTTGAACTTTCTATACATATTAATAGATTCATCAGTAGTTCCAGTGTGAAATTTTGAATACATTTTTTGGCCAAGGAGTCTTTGAACATTAAATGTAATAAACAGACTTATGACTTTTACGGTGTTTCTTCAGAATTTTAAACATGACGTTTAAAAAAAAAAAAAAAAAAACTGACCCTGGATTCTGTGAACTTGACCTTTCAATGCATACCAATAGACTTGTTCTGTTGTTTCATATGTAGTTCAAGAATGAAGTTTTGAACTTATTTTTACCAGAGTGTTTGAACTTGAACTTTCTATATATACTAATAGATTCCCTCGTTCAAGGATGAACTTTTGAAATTATTTTTGCCTAAGACTATTTCAACTTGAACTTTCTATGTACAAATAGAATCCTTCTGTAGATTCATCGGGAGTTGAAGGATGACTTTTTTTGAAAAATAAAAATTCTGACCATGGATCCTATGAACTTGAACTTTCTATACATAGTAATATCAGTAGTTTAAATGTATAAACTCACTTATGGCTTTATGGTGTTTCTTCAGGAGATCAAACATGACATTTTGAAAAAAAAAATCTGAGCCTGGATTCTGTGAACTTGACCTTTCTATGCATACCAATAGACACCTTCTGTTGTTTCATGCGTGGTTCAAGAATGAAGTTTTGTATTTCTTTTTACCAGAGTGTTTGAACTCAAACTTTCTATATATACTAATAGATTCCCTCATTCAAGGATGAACTTTTGAACTTATTTTTGCCTAAGAGTATTTTAACTTGAACTTTCTTTATAAGATTGAATCCTTCTGTAGTTTCATCAGTAGTTGAAGGATGAGTTTCTTTTAAAAATTATGACCCTGGATCCTATTAACTTGAACTTTCTATACATAGTAATAGATTCATCAGAATTTTAAGGGTGAAATTTTGAACTTATTTTTTACCAGAGTCATTAAACTTGAACTTTCTATATATACTAATAGATTCCATAGTTCAAGGTTGAACTTTTGAAATTATTTTTGCCTAAGACTATTTGAACTTGAACTTTCTATATACGAATAGAATCCTTCTGTAGTTTCATCAGTAGTTGAAGGATGACTTTCTTTTGAAAAATTAAACTCTGACCCTGGATCCTATGAACTTGAACTTTCTATACATAGTAATAGATTCATCAGTAGTTCAAGGGTGAAAATTTGAACTAATTTTTTAACAGAGTCTTTGAACTTGAACTTTCTAAGTATACTAATAGATTCCATAGTTCAAGGATTATCATTTGAACTTATTTATGCCTAAGACTATTTGAACTTGAACTTTCTATATACAAATAGAATCCTTCTGTAGTTTCATCAGGAGTTGAAGGATGACTTTCTTTTGAAAAAAAAAAAAAATTCTGACCCTGGATCCTGTGAACTTGAACTTTCTATACATACTGATAGATTCCCTTATTCAAGGATGATCATTTGAACTTATTTTTGCTTCAGGCTATTTGAACTTGAATTTTCTATATACAAATAGAATCCTTCTGTAGTTTCATCAGGAGTTGAAGGATGACTTTATTTTGAAAAATAAAAAATCTGATCCTGGATCCTATGAAATTGAAGTTTCTATAAATAGTAATAGATTCATCAGTAGTTCAAGTGTGAAATTTTGATTACATTTTTTTGGCCAAGGAGTGTTTGAACTTTAAATGTATAAACTCACTTATGGCTTTATGGTGTTTCTTCAGAAGTTCAAACATGACTTTTTGAAGAAAAAAATCTGAACTTGAACTTTCTATACATATTAATAGATTCATCAGTAGTTCCAGTGTGAAATTTTGAATACATTTTTTGGCCAAGGAGTCTTTGAACATTAAATGTAATAAACAGACTTATGACTTTTATGGTGTTTCTTCAGAATTTTCAACATGACGTTTTTAAAAAAATAAAATAAAATAAAAACTGACCCTGGATTCTGTGAACTTGACCTTTCAATGCATACCAATAGACTTGTTCGGTTGTTTCATATGTAGTTCAAGAATGATGTTTTGAATTTATTTTTACCAGAGTGTTTGAACTTGAACTTTCTATATATACTAAGAGATTCCCTCGTTCAAGGATGAACTTTTGAAATTATTTTTGCCTAAGACTATTTGAACTTGAACTTTCTATATACAAATAGAATCCTTCTGTAGATTCATCAGGAGTTGAAGGATGACTTTTTTTGAAAAATTAAAATTCTGACCATGGATCCTATGAACTTGAACTTTCTATACATAGTAACAGATTCATCAATAGGTTAAATGTATAAACTCACTTATGGCTTTATGGTGTTTCTTCAGGAGATTAAACATGACTTTTTGAAAAAAAAAATCTGAGCCTGGATTCTGTGAACTTGACCTTTCTATGCATACCAATAGACACTTTCTGTTGTTTCATGTGTGGTTCAAGAATGAAGTTTTGTATTTCTTTTTACCAGAGTGTATGAACTTGAACTTTCTATATATACTAATAGATTCCACAGTTCAAGGATGAACTTTTAAACTTATTTGTGCCTGAGACTATTTGAACTTGAACTTTCTATATACAAATAGAACCCTTTTGTAGTTTCATTAGGAGTTGAAGGATGACTTTCTTTTGAAAAATAAAAATTCAGACCCTGGATCCTATGAACTTGAACTTTCTATACATAGTAATAGATTCATCAGTGTTTCAAGGGTGAAATTTTGAACTTATTTTTTAACAGAGTCTTTGAACTTGAACTTTCTATATATACTAATAGATTCCATAGTTCAAGGATGATCATTTGAACTTATTTATGCCTAAGACTATTTGAACTTGAACTTTCTATATATAAATAGAATCCTTCTGTAGTTTCATCAGGAGTCGAAGGATGACTTTTTTTGAAAAAAAAAACATTCTGATCCTGGATCCTATGAACTTGAACTTTCTATACATAGTAATAGATTCATCAGTAGTTCAAGTGTGAAATTTTGAGTACATTTTTTGGCCAAGGAGTGTTTGAACTTTAAATGTATAAACTCACTTATGGCTTTATGGTGTTTCTTCAGAAGTTCAAACATGACTTTTTGAAGAAAAAAATCTGAACTTGAACTTTCTATACATATTAATAGATTCATCAGTAGTTCCAGTGTGAAATTTTGAATACATTTTTTGGCCAAGGAGTCTTTGAACATTAAATGTAATAAACAGACTTATGACTTTTACGGTGTTTCTTCAGAATTTTAAACATGACGTTTAAAAAAAAAAAAAAAAACTGACCCTGGATTCTGTGAACTTGACCTTTCAATGCATACCAATAGACTTGTTCTGTTGTTTCATATGTAGTTCAAGAATGAAGTTTTGAACTTATTTTTACCAGAGTGTTTGAACTTGAACTTTCTATATATACTAATAGATTCCCTCGTTCAAGGATGAACTTTTGAAATTATTTTTGCCTAAGACTATTTCAACTTGAACTTTCTATGTACAAATAGAATCCTTCTGTAGATTCATCGGGAGTTAAAGGATGCCTTTTTTTGAAAAATAAAAATTCTGACCATGGATCCTATGAACTTGAACTTTCTATACATAGTAACAGATTCATCAATACTTTAAATGTATAAACTCACTTATGGTTTTATGGTGTTTCTTCAGAAGTTCAAACATGACTTTTTGAAAAAAAAAATCTCAGCCTGGATTCTGTGAACTTGACCTTTCTATACATACCAATTCCAACCTTCTGTTGTTTCATGCGTGGTTCAAGAATGAAGTTTTGTATTTCTTTTTACCAGAGTGTTTGAACTCGAACTTTCTATATATACTAATAGATTCCCTCATTCAAGAATGAACTTTTGAACTTATTTTTGCCTAAGAGTATGTGAACTTGAACTTTCTTTATAAGATAGAATCCTTCTGTAGTTTCATCAGTAGTTGAAGGATGAGTTTCTTTTAAAAATTCTGACCCTGGATCCTATTAACTTGAACTTTCTATACATAGTAATAGATTCATCAGAATTTTAAGGGTGAAATTTTTAACTTATTTTTTACCAGAGTCTTTGAACTTGAACTTTCTAAGTATACTAATAGATTCCATAGTTGAAGGATGATCATTTGAACTTATTTATGCCTAAGACTATTTGAACTTGAATTTTCTATATACAAATAGAATCCTTCTGTAGATTCATCAGGAGTCGAAGGATGACTTTTTTTTGAAAAATATAAATTCTGACCTTGGATCCTATGAACTTGAACTTTCTTCATAGTAATAGATTCATCAGTATTTCAAGGGTGAAATTTTGAACTTATTTTTTAACAGAGTCTATGAACTTGAACTTTCTAAATATACTAATAGATTCCATCGTTCAAGGATGATCATTTGAACTTATTTTGCCTAAGACTATTTGAACTTGAACTTTCTATATACAAATAGAATCCTTCTGTAGTTTCATCAGGAGTTGAAGGATGACTTTCTTTTGGAAAATAAAAATTCTGTTCCTGGATCCTATGAACTTGAACTTTCTATACATAGTAATAGATTCATCAGTATTTCAAGGGTGAAATTTTGAACTTATTTTTTAACAGAGTGTTTGAACTTGAACTTTCTATATATACTAATAGATTGCCTCGTTCAAGGATGAACTTTTGAACTTATTTTTGCCTGAGTATTTAAACTTGAACTTTCTTTTTACGAATAGAATCCTTCTGTAGTTTCATCAGGAGTTAAAGGATGACTTTAAAAAAAAAAAAAATTCTGACCCTGGATCCTATGAACTTGAACTTTCTATACATAGTCATAGATTCATCAGTAGTTCAAGTGTGAAATTTTGAATACATTTTTTGGTCAAGGAGTGTTTTGTTTGAACTTTAAATGTATAAACTCACTTATGGCTTTATGGTGTTTCTTCAGAAGTTCAAACATGACTTTTTGAAAGAAAAAAATCTGAGCCTGGATTCTGGGAACTTGATCTTTCTATGCATTTCTATGTAGACACCTTCTGTTGTTTCATGTGTGGTTCAAGAATGAAGTTTTGTAATTCTTTTTACCAGAGTGTATGAACTTGAACTTTCTATATATACTAATAGATTCCATAGTTCAAGGATGATCATTTGAACTTATTTATGCCTAAGACTATTTGAACATTCTATATATGAATAGAATCCTTCTGTAGTTTCATCAGGAGTCGAAGGATGACTTTTTTTGAAAAATAAAAATTCTGACTTTGGATCCTATGAACTTGAACTTTCTATACATAGTAATAGATTCATCAGTAGTTCAAGTGTGAAATTTTGAATACATTGTTTGGCCAAGGAGTGTTAGAACTTTAAATGTATAAACTCACTTATGGCTTTATGGTGTTTCTTCAGAAGTTCAAACATGACTTTTTGAAGAAAAAAATCTGAACTTGAACCTTCTATACATATTAATAGATTCATCAGTAGTTCCAGTGTGAAATTTTGAATACATTTTTTGGCCAAGGAGTCTTTGAACATTAAATGTAATAAACAGACTTATGACTTTTATGGTGTTTCTTCAGAATTTTAAACATGACGTTTAAAAAAAAAAAAACTGACGCTGGATTCTGTGAACTTGACCTTTCAATGCATACCAATAGACTTCTGTTGTTTCATGCGTAGTTCAAGAATGAAGTTTTGAATTTATTTTTACCAGAGTGTTTGAACTTTCTACATATACTAATAGATTCACTCGTTCAAGGATGAACTTTTGAAATTATTTTTGCCTAAGACTATTTGAACTTGAACTTTCTATGTACAAATAGAATCCTTCTGTAGATTCATCAGGAGTTGAAGGATGACTTTTTTTGAAAAATAAAAATTCTGACCATGGATCCTATGAACTTGAACTATCTATACATAGTAATAGATTCATCAGTAGTTTAAATGTATAAACTCACTTATGGCTTTATGGTGTTTCTTCAGGATATCAAACATGACTTTTTGAAAAAAAAATCTGAGCCTGGATTCTGAGAACTTGACCTTTCTATGCATACCATTTCTGCCAATTCCAATACCTTCTGTTGTTTCATGCGTGGTTCAAGAATGAAGTTTTGTATTTCTTTTTACCAGAGTGTTTGAACTCAAACTTTCTATATATACTAATAGATTCCCTCATTCAAGGATGAACTTTTGAACTTATTTTTGCCTAAGAGTATTTGAACTTGAACTTTCTTTATAAGATAGAATCCTTCTGTAGTTTACATTTACATTTATGCATTTAGCAGACGCTTTTATCCAAAGCGATTTACAACTCAGGAGAACAGGAAGCGATCCGTCAAGAAGAGGCAACGAAACACAAAAAGTGCCCTAAATACTAAGATTTGTACACTGCTCAGAGTAGCAAAGACCAGAAAAGGAAAGAAGAAATGAGAAATAGAGGGGGAAATAATTTTTTTTATTTATTTTTATTTTATTTTATTTTTTATATAAGATTAAGTGCTCATGGTTTCATCAGTAGTTGAAGGATGAGTTTCTTTTAAACATTCTGACCCTGGATCCTATTAACTTGAAGTGCTCATAGTTTCATCAGTAGTTGAAGGATGAGTTTCTTTTAAAAATTCTGACCCTGGATCCTATTAACTTGAACTTCCTATACATAGTAATAGATTCATCAGAATTTTAAGGGTGAAATTTTGAACTTATTTTTTACCAGAGTCATTAAACTTGAACTTTCTATATATACTAATAGATTCCATAGTTCAAGGTTGAACTTTTGAAATTATTTTTGCCTAAGACTATTTGAACTAGAACTTTCTATATACGAATAGAATCCTTCTGTAGTTTCATCAGTAGTTGAAGAATGACTTTTTTTAAAAAAAAAATTAAAACTCTGACCCTGGATTCTATGAACTTGAACTTTCTATACATAGTAATAGATTCATCAGAATTTTAAGGGTGACATTTTGAACTTATTTTTTACCAGAGTCATTAAACTTGAACTTTCTATATATACTAATAGATTCCATAGTTCAAGGTTGAACTTTTGAAATTATTTTTGCCTAAGACTATTTGAACTTGAACTTTCTATATACGAATAGAATCCTTCTGTAGTTTCATCAGTAGTTGAAGGATGACTTTCTTTTGAAAAATTAAACTCTGACCCTGGATCCTATGAACTTGAACTTTCTATACATAGTAATAGATTCATCAGTAGTTCAAGGGTGAAAATTTGAATTAATTTTTTAACAGAGTCTTTGAACTTGAACTTTCTAAGTATACTAATAGATTCCATAGTTCAAGGATTATCATTTGAACTTATTTATGCCTAAGACTATTTGAACTTGAACTTTCTATATACAAATAGAATCCTTCTGTAGTTTCATCAGGAGTTGAAGGATGACTTTCTTCTGAAAAAAAAAAAAAATTCTGACCCTGGATCCTGTGAACTTGAACTTTCTATACATACTGATAGATTCCCTTATTCAAGGATGATCATTTGAACTTATTTTTGCTTCAGGCTATTTGAACTTGAATTTTCTATATACAAATAGAATCCTTCTGTAGTTTCATCAGGAGTTGAAGGATGACTTTATTTTGAAAAATAAAAAATCTGATCCTGGATCCTATGAAATTGAAGTTTCTATAAATAGTAATAGATTCATCAGTAGTTCAAGTGTGAAATTTTGATTACATTTTTTTGGCCAAGGAGTGTTTGAACTTTAAATGTATAAACTCACTTATGGCTTTATGGTGTTTCTTCAGAAGTTCAAACATGACTTTTTGAAGAAAAAAATCTGAACTTGAACTTTCTATACATATTAATAGATTCATCAGTAGTTCCAGTGTGAAATTTTGAATACATTTTTTGGCCAAGGAGTCTTTGAACATTAAATGTAATAAACAGACTTATGACTTTTATGGTGTTTCTTCAGAATTTTCAACATGACGTTTTTAAAAAAATAAAATAAAATAAAAACTGACCCTGGATTCTGTGAACTTGACCTTTCAATGCATACCAATAGACTTGTTCTGTTGTTTCATATGTAGTTCAAGAATGATGTTTTGAATTTATTTTTACCAGAGTGTTTGAACTTGAACTTTCTATATATACTAATAGATTCCCTCGTTCAAGGATGAACTTTTGAAATTATTTTTGCCTAAGACTATTTGAACTTGAACTTTCTATATACAAATAGAATCCTTCTGTAGATTCATCAGGAGTTGAAGGATGACTTTTTTTGAAAAATTAAAATTCTGACCATGGATCCTATGAACTTGAACTTTCTATACATAGTAACAGATTCATCAATAGGTTAAATGTATAAACTCACTTATGGCTTTATGGTGTTTCTTCAGAAGTTCAAACATGACTTTTTGAAGAAAAAAATCTGAACTTGAACTTTCTATACATATTAATAGATTCATCAGTAGTTCCAGTGTGAAATTTTGAATACATTTTTTGGCCAAGGAGTCTTTGAACATTAAATGTAATAAACAGACTTATGACTTTTACGGTGTTTCTTCAGAATTTTAAACATGACGTTTAAAAAAAAAAAAAAAAAAAACTGACCCTGGATTCTGTGAACTTGACCTTTCAATGCATACCAATAGACTTGTTCTGTTGTTTCATATGTAGTTCAAGAATGAAGTTTTGAACTTATTTTTACCAGAGTGTTTGAACTTGAACTTTCTATATATACTAATAGATTCCCTCGTTCAAGGATGAACTTTTGAAATTATTTTTGCCTAAGACTATTTCAACTTGAACTTTCTATGTACAAATAGAATCCTTCTGTAGATTCATCGGGAGTTGAAGGATGACTTTTTTTGAAAAATAAAAATTCTGACCATGGATCCTATGAACTTGAACTTTCTATACATAGTAACAGATTCATCAATACTTTAAATGTATAAACTCACTTATGGTTTTATGGTGTTTCTTCAGAAGTTCAAACATGACTTTTTGAAAAAAAAAATCTCAGCCTGGATTCTGTGAACTTGA
The DNA here is from genome assembly GCF_024679245.1 of Pseudorasbora parva. Taxonomy (NCBI): domain Eukaryota; kingdom Metazoa; phylum Chordata; class Actinopteri; order Cypriniformes; family Gobionidae; genus Pseudorasbora; species Pseudorasbora parva. Next base: position 25,556,249 of record NC_090180.1, on the reverse strand, counting down.
CCTTTCTATACATACCAATTCCAACCTTCTGTTGTTTCATGCGTGGTTCAAGAATGAAGTTTTGTATTTCTTTTTACCAGAGTGTTTGAACTCGAACTTTCTATATATACTAATAGATTCCCTCATTCAAGAATGAACTTTTGAACTTATTTTTGCCTAAGAGTATTTGAACTTGAACTTTCTTTATAAGATAGAATCCTTCTGTAGTTTCATCAGTAGTTGAAGGATGAGTTTCTTTTAAAAATTCTGACCCTGGATCCTATTAACTTGAACTTTCTATACATAGTAATAGATTCATCAGAATTTTAAGGGTGAAATTTTTAACTTATTTTTTACCAGAGTCTTTGAACTTGAACTTTCTAAGTATACTAATAGATTCCATAGTTGAAGGATGATCATTTGAACTTATTTATGCCTAAGACTATTTGAACTTGAATTTTCTATATACAAATAGAATCCTTCTGTAGATTCATCAGGAGTCGAAGGATGACTTTTTTTTGAAAAATATAAATTCTGACCTTGGATCCTATGAACTTGAACTTTCTTCATAGTAATAGATTCATCAGTATTTCAAGGGTGAAATTTTGAACTTATTTTTTAACAGAGTCTATGAACTTGAACTTTCTAAATATACTAATAGATTCCATCGTTCAAGGATGATCATTTGAACTTATTTTGCCTAAGACTATTTGAACTTGAACTTTCTATATACAAATAGAATCCTTCTGTAGTTTCATCAGGAGTTGAAGGATGACTTTCTTTTGGAAAATAAAAATTCTGTTCCTGGATCCTATGAACTTGAACTTTCTATACATAGTAATAGATTCATCAGTATTTCAAGGGTGAAATTTTGAACTTATTTTTTAACAGAGTGTTTGAACTTGAACTTTCTATATATACTAATAGATTGCCTCGTTCAAGGATGAACTTTTGAACTTATTTTTGCCTGAGTATTTAAACTTGAACTTTCTTTTTACGAATAGAATCCTTCTGTAGTTTCATCAGGAGTTAAAGGATGACTTTAAAAAAAAAAAAAAATTCTGACCCTGGATCCTATGAACTTGAACTTTCTATACATAGTCATAGATTCATCAGTAGTTCAAGTGTGAAATTTTGAATACATTTTTTGGTCAAGGAGTGTTTTGTTTGAACTTTAAATGTATAAACTCACTTATGGCTTTATGGTGTTTCTTCAGAAGTTCAAACATGACTTTTTGAAAGAAAAAAATCTGAGCCTGGATTCTGGGAACTTGATCTTTCTATGCATTTCTATGTAGACACCTTCTGTTGTTTCATGTGTGGTTCAAGAATGAAGTTTTGTAATTCTTTTTACCAGAGTGTATGAACTTGAACTTTCTATATATACTAATAGATTCCATAGTTCAAGGATGATCATTTGAACTTATTTATGCCTAAGACTATTTGAACATTCTATATATGAATAGAATCCTTCTGTAGTTTCATCAGGAGTCGAAGGATGACTTTTTTTGAAAAATAAAAATTCTGACTTTGGATCCTATGAACTTGAACTTTCTATACATAGTAATAGATTCATCAGTAGTTCAAGTGTGAAATTTTGAATACATTGTTTGGCCAAGGAGTGTTAGAACTTTAAATGTATAAACTCACTTATGGCTTTATGGTGTTTCTTCAGAAGTTCAAACATGACTTTTTGAAGAAAAAAATCTGAACTTGAACCTTCTATACATATTAATAGATTCATCAGTAGTTCCAGTGTGAAATTTTGAATACATTTTTTGGCCAAGGAGTCTTTGAACATTAAATGTAATAAACAGACTTATGACTTTTATGGTGTTTCTTCAGAATTTTAAACATGACGTTTAAAAAAAAAAAAACTGACGCTGGATTCTGTGAACTTGACCTTTCAATGCATACCAATAGACTTCTGTTGTTTCATGCGTAGTTCAAGAATGAAGTTTTGAATTTATTTTTACCAGAGTGTTTGAACTTTCTACATATACTAATAGATTCACTCGTTCAAGGATGAACTTTTGAAATTATTTTTGCCTAAGACTATTTGAACTTGAACTTTCTATGTACAAATAGAATCCTTCTGTAGATTCATCAGGAGTTGAAGGATGACTTTTTTTGAAAAATAAAAATTCTGACCATGGATCCTATGAACTTGAACTATCTATACATAGTAATAGATTCATCAGTAGTTTAAATGTATAAACTCACTTATGGCTTTATGGTGTTTCTTCAGGATATCAAACATGACTTTTTGAAAAAAAAATCTGAGCCTGGATTCTGAGAACTTGACCTTTCTATGCATACCATTTCTGCCAATTCCAATACCTTCTGTTGTTTCATGCGTGGTTCAAGAATGAAGTTTTGTATTTCTTTTTACCAGAGTGTTTGAACTCAAACTTTCTATATATACTAATAGATTCCCTCATTCAAGGATGAACTTTTGAACTTATTTTTGCCTAAGAGTATTTGAACTTGAACTTTCTTTATAAGATAGAATCCTTCTGTAGTTTACATTTACATTTATGCATTTAGCAGACGCTTTTATCCAAAGCGATTTACAACTCAGGAGAACAGGAAGCGATCCGTCAAGAAGAGGCAACGAAACACAAAAAGTGCCCTAAATACTAAGATTTGTACACTGCTCAGAGTAGCAAAGACCAGAAAAGGAAAGAAGAAATGAGAAATAGAGGGGGAAATAATTTTTTTTATTTATTTTTATTTTATTTTATTTTTTATATAAGATTAAGTGCTCATGGTTTCATCAGTAGTTGAAGGATGAGTTTCTTTTAAACATTCTGACCCTGGATCCTATTAACTTGAAGTGCTCATAGTTTCATCAGTAGTTGAAGGATGAGTTTCTTTTAAAAATTCTGACCCTGGATCCTATTAACTTGAACTTCCTATACATAGTAATAGATTCATCAGAATTTTAAGGGTGAAATTTTGAACGTATTTTTTACCAGAGTCATTAAACTTGAACTTTCTATATATACTAATAGATTCCATAGTTCAAGGTTGAACTTTTGAAATTATTTTTGCCTAAGACTATTTGAACTAGAACTTTCTATATACGAATAGAATCCTTCTGTAGTTTCATCAGTAGTTGAAGAATGACTTTTTTTAAAAAAAAAATTAAAACTCTGACCCTGGATTCTATGAACTTGAACTTTCTATACATAGTAATAGATTCATCAGAATTTTAAGGGTGACATTTTGAACTTATTTTTTACCAGAGTCATTAAACTTGAACTTTCTATATATACTAATAGATTCCATAGTTCAAGGTTGAACTTTTGAAATTATTTTTGCCTAAGACTATTTGAACTTGAACTTTCTATATACGAATAGAATCCTTCTGTAGTTTCATCAGTAGTTGAAGGATGACTTTCTTTTGAAAAATTAAACTCTGACCCTGGATCCTATGAACTTGAACTTTCTATACATAGTAATAGATTCATCAGTAGTTCAAGGGTGAAAATTTGAATTAATTTTTTAACAGAGTCTTTGAACTTGAACTTTCTAAGTATACTAATAGATTCCATAGTTCAAGGATTATCATTTGAACTTATTTATGCCTAAGACTATTTGAACTTGAACTTTCTATATACAAATAGAATCCTTCTGTAGTTTCATCAGGAGTTGAAGGATGACTTTCTTCTGAAAAAAAAAAAAAATTCTGACCCTGGATCCTGTGAACTTGAACTTTCTATACATACTGATAGATTCCCTTATTCAAGGATGATCATTTGAACTTATTTTTGCTTCAGGCTATTTGAACTTGAATTTTCTATATACAAATAGAATCCTTCTGTAGTTTCATCAGGAGTTGAAGGATGACTTTATTTTGAAAAATAAAAAATCTGATCCTGGATCCTATGAAATTGAAGTTTCTATAAATAGTAATAGATTCATCAGTAGTTCAAGTGTGAAATTTTGATTACATTTTTTTGGCCAAGGAGTGTTTGAACTTTAAATGTATAAACTCACTTATGGCTTTATGGTGTTTCTTCAGAAGTTCAAACATGACTTTTTGAAGAAAAAAATCTGAACTTGAACTTTCTATACATATTAATAGATTCATCAGTAGTTCCAGTGTGAAATTTTGAATACATTTTTTGGCCAAGGAGTCTTTGAACATTAAATGTAATAAACAGACTTATGACTTTTATGGTGTTTCTTCAGAATTTTCAACATGACGTTTTTAAAAAAATAAAATAAAATAAAAACTGACCCTGGATTCTGTGAACTTGACCTTTCAATGCATACCAATAGACTTGTTCTGTTGTTTCATATGTAGTTCAAGAATGATGTTTTGAATTTATTTTTACCAGAGTGTTTGAACTTGAACTTTCTATATATACTAATAGATTCCCTCGTTCAAGGATGAACTTTTGAAATTATTTTTGCCTAAGACTATTTGAACTTGAACTTTCTATATACAAATAGAATCCTTCTGTAGATTCATCAGGAGTTGAAGGATGACTTTTTTTGAAAAATTAAAATTCTGACCATGGATCCTATGAACTTGAACTTTCTATACATAGTAACAGATTCATCAATAGGTTAAATGTATAAACTCACTTATGGCTTTATGGTGTTTCTTCAGAAGTTCAAACATGACTTTTTGAAGAAAAAAATCTGAACTTGAACTTTCTATACATATTAATAGATTCATCAGTAGTTCCAGTGTGAAATTTTGAATACATTTTTTGGCCAAGGAGTCTTTGAACATTAAATGTAATAAACAGACTTATGACTTTTACGGTGTTTCTTCAGAATTTTAAACATGACGTTTAAAAAAAAAAAAAAAAAAAACTGACCCTGGATTCTGTGAACTTGACCTTTCAATGCATACCAATAGACTTGTTCTGTTGTTTCATATGTAGTTCAAGAATGAAGTTTTGAACTTATTTTTACCAGAGTGTTTGAACTTGAACTTTCTATATATACTAATAGATTCCCTCGTTCAAGGATGAACTTTTGAAATTATTTTTGCCTAAGACTATTTCAACTTGAACTTTCTATGTACAAATAGAATCCTTCTGTAGATTCATCGGGAGTTGAAGGATGACTTTTTTTGAAAAATAAAAATTCTGACCATGGATCCTATGAACTTGAACTTTCTATACATAGTAACAGATTCATCAATACTTTAAATGTATAAACTCACTTATGGTTTTATGGTGTTTTTTCAGAAGTTCAAACATGACTTTTTGAAAAAAAAAATCTCAGCCTGGATTCTGTGAACTTGACCTTTCTATAATACCAATTCCAACCTTCTGTTGTTTCATGCGTGGTTCAAGAATGAAGTTTTGTATTTCTTTTTACCAGAGTGTTTGAACTCGAACTTTCTATATATACTAATAGATTCCCTCATTCAAGAATGAACTTTTGAACTTATTTTTGCCTAAGAGTATTTGAACTTGAACTTTCTTTATAAGATAGAATCCTTCTGTAGTTTCATAAGTAGTTGAAGGATGAGTTTCTTTTAAAAATTCTGACCCTGGATCCTATTAACTTGAACTTTCTATACATAGTAATAGATTCATCAGAATTTTAAGGGTGAAATTTTTAACTTATTTTTTACCAGAGTCTTTGAACTTGAACTTTCTAAGTATACTAATAGATTCCATAGTTGAAGGATGATCATTTGAACTTATTTATGCCTAAGACTATTTGAACTTGAATTTTCTATATACAAATAGAATCCTTCTGTAGTTTCATCAGGAGTCGAAGGATGACTTTTTTTTGAAAAATATAAATTCTGACCTTGGATCCTATGAACTTGAACTTTCTTCATAGTAATAGATTCATCAGTATTTCAAGGGTGAAATTTTGAACTTATTTTTTAACAGAGTCTATGAACTTGAACTTTCTAAATATACTAATAGATTCCATCGTTCAAGGATGATCATTTGAACTTATTTTGCCTAAGACTATTTGAACTTGAACTTTCTATATACAAATAGAATCCTTCTGTAGTTTCATCAGGAGTTGAAGGATGACTTTCTTTTGGAAAATAAAAATTCTGTTCCTGGATCCTATGAACTTGAACTTTCTATACATAGTAATAGATTCATCAGTATTTCAAGGGTGAAATTTTGAACTTATTTTTTAACAGAGTGTTTGAACTTGAACTTTCTATATATACTAATAGATTGCCTCGTTCAAGGATGAACTTTTGAACTTATTTTTGCCTGAGTATTTAAACTTGAACTTTCTTTTTACGAATAGAATCCTTCTGTAGTTTCATCAGGAGTTAAAGGATGACTTTAAAAAAAAAAAAATTCTGACCCTGGATCCTATGAACTTGAACTTTCTATACATAGTCATAGATTCATCAGTAGTTCAAGTGTGAAATTTTGAATACATTTTTTGGTCAAGGAGTGTTTTGTTTGAACTTTAAATGTATAAACTCACTTATGGCTTTATGGTGTTTCTTCAGAAGTTCAAACATGACTTTTTGAAAGAAAAAAATCTGAGCCTGGATTCTGGGAACTTGATCTTTCTATGCATTTCTATGTAGACACCTTCTGTTGTTTCATGTGTGGTTCAAGAATGAAGTTTTGTAATTCTTTTTACCAGAGTGTATGAACTTGAACTTTCTATATATACTAATAGATTCCATAGTTCAAGGATGATCATTTGAACTTATTTATGCCTAAGACTATTTGAACTTGAACATTCTATATATGAATAGAATCCTTCTGTAGTTTCATCAGGAGTCGAAGGATGACTTTTTTTGAAAAATAAAAATTCTGACTTTGGATCCTATGAACTTGAACTTTCTATACATAGTAATAGATTCATCAGTAGTTCAAGTGTGAAATTTTGAATACATTGTTTGGCCAAGGAGTGTTAGAACTTTAAATGTATAAACTCACTTATGGCTTTATGGTGTTTCTTCAGAAGTTCAAACATGACTTTTTGAAGAAAAAAATCTGAACTTGAACCTTCTATACATATTAATAGATTCATCAGTAGTTCCAGTGTGAAATTTTGAATACATTTTTTGGCCAAGGAGTCTTTGAACATTAAATGTAATAAACAGACTTATGACTTTTATGGTGTTTCTTCAGAATTTTAAACATGACGTTTAAAAAAAAAAAAACTGACGCTGGATTCTGTGAACTTGACCTTTCAATGCATACCAATAGACTTCTGTTGTTTCATGCGTAGTTCAAGAATGAAGTTTTGAATTTATTTTTACCAGAGTGTTTGAACTTTCTACATATACTAATAGATTCACTCGTTCAAGGATGAACTTTTGAAATTATTTTTGCCTAAGACTATTTGAACTTGAACTTTCTATGTACAAATAGAATCCTTCTGTAGATTCATCAGGAGTTGAAGGATGACTTTTTTTGAAAAATAAAAATTCTGACCATGGATCCTATGAACTTGAACTATCTATACATAGTAATAGATTCATCAGTAGTTTAAATGTATAAACTCACTTATGGCTTTATGGTGTTTCTTCAGGATATCAAACATGACTTTTTGAAAAAAAAATCTGAGCCTGGATTCTGAGAACTTGACCTTTCTATGCATACCATTTCTGCCAATTCCAATACCTTCTGTTGTTTCATGCGTGGTTCAAGAATGAAGTTTTGTATTTCTTTTTACCAGAGTGTTTGAACTCAAACTTTCTATATATACTAATAGATTCCCTCATTCAAGGATGAACTTTTGAACTTATTTTTGCCTAAGAGTATTTGAACTTGAACTTTCTTTATAAGATAGAATCCTTCTGTAGTTTACATTTACATTTATGCATTTAGCAGACGCTTTTATCCAAAGCGATTTACAACTCAGGAGAACAGGAAGCGATCCGTCAAGAAGAGGCAACGAAACACAAAAAGTGCCCTAAATACTAAGATTTGTACACTGCTCAGAGTAGCAAAGACCAGAAAAGGAAAGAAGAAATGAGAAATAGAGGGGGAAATAATTTTTTTTATTTATTTTTATTTTATTTTATTTTTTATATAAGATTAAGTGCTCATGGTTTCATCAGTAGTTGAAGGATGAGTTTCTTTTAAACATTCTGACCCTGGATCCTATTAACTTGAAGTGCTCATAGTTTCATCAGTAGTTGAAGGATGAGTTTCTTTTAAAAATTCTGACCCTGGATCCTATTAACTTGAACTTCCTATACATAGTAATAGATTCATCAGAATTTTAAGGGTGAAATTTTGAACTTATTTTTTACCAGAGTCATTAAACTTGAACTTTCTATATATACTAATAGATTCCATAGTTCAAGGTTGAACTTTTGAAATTATTTTTGCCTAAGACTATTTGAACTAGAACTTTCTATATACGAATAGAATCCTTCTGTAGTTTCATCAGTAGTTGAAGAATGACTTTTTTTAAAAAAAAAATTAAAACTCTGACCCTGGATTCTATGAACTTGAACTTTCTATACATAGTAATAGATTCATCAGAATTTTAAGGGTGACATTTTGAACTTATTTTTTACCAGAGTCATTAAACTTGAACTTTCTATATATACTAATAGATTCCATAGTTCAAGGTTGAACTTTTGAAATTATTTTTGCCTAAGACTATTTGAACTTGAACTTTCTATATACGAATAGAATCCTTCTGTAGTTTCATCAGTAGTTGAAGGATGACTTTCTTTTGAAAAATTAAACTCTGACCCTGGATCCTATGAACTTGAACTTTCTATACATAGTAATAGATTCATCAGTAGTTCAAGGGTGAAAATTTGAATTAATTTTTTAACAGAGTCTTTGAACTTGAACTTTCTAAGTATACTAATAGATTCCATAGTTCAAGGATTATCATTTGAACTTATTTATGCCTAAGACTATTTGAACTTGAACTTTCTATATACAAATAGAATCCTTCTGTAGTTTCATCAGGAGTTGAAGGATGACTTTCTTCTGAAAAAAAAAAAAAATTCTGACCCTGGATCCTGTGAACTTGAACTTTCTATACATACTGATAGATTCCCTTATTCAAGGATGATCATTTGAACTTATTTTTGCTTCAGGCTATTTGAACTTGAATTTTCTATATACAAATAGAATCCTTCTGTAGTTTCATCAGGAGTTGAAGGATGACTTTATTTTGAAAAATAAAAAATCTGATCCTGGATCCTATGAAATTGAAGTTTCTATAAATAGTAATAGATTCATCAGTAGTTCAAGTGTGAAATTTTGATTACATTTTTTTGGCCAAGGAGTGTTTGAACTTTAAATGTATAAACTCACTTATGGCTTTATGGTGTTTCTTCAGAAGTTCAAACATGACTTTTTGAAGAAAAAAATCTGAACTTGAACTTTCTATACATATTAATAGATTCATCAGTAGTTCCAGTGTGAAATTTTGAATACATTTTTTGGCCAAGGAGTCTTTGAACATTAAATGTAATAAACAGACTTATGACTTTTATGGTGTTTCTTCAGAATTTTCAACATGACGTTTTTAAAAAAATAAAATAAAATAAAAACTGACCCTGGATTCTGTGAACTTGACCTTTCAATGCATACCAATAGACTTGTTCTGTTGTTTCATATGTAGTTCAAGAATGATGTTTTGAATTTATTTTTACCAGAGTGTTTGAACTTGAACTTTCTATATATACTAATAGATTCCCTCGTTCAAGGATGAACTTTTGAAATTATTTTTGCCTAAGACTATTTGAACTTGAACTTTCTATATACAAATAGAATCCTTCTGTAGATTCATCAGGAGTTGAAGGATGACTTTTTTTGAAAAATTAAAATTCTGACCATGGATCCTATGAACTTGAACTTTCTATACATAGTAACAGATTCATCAATAGGTTAAATGTATAAACTCACTTATGGCTTTATGGTGTTTCTTCAGAAGTTCAAACATGACTTTTTGAAGAAAAAAATCTGAACTTGAACTTTCTATACATATTAATAGATTCATCAGTAGTTCCAGTGTGAAATTTTGAATACATTTTTTGGCCAAGGAGTCTTTGAACATTAAATGTAATAAACAGACTTATGACTTTTACGGTGTTTCTTCAGAATTTTAAACATGACGTTTAAAAAAAAAAAAAAAAAAAACTGACCCTGGATTCTGTGAACTTGACCTTTCAATGCATACCAATAGACTTGTTCTGTTGTTTCATATGTAGTTCAAGAATGAAGTTTTGAACTTATTTTTACCAGAGTGTTTGAACTTGAACTTTCTATATATACTAATAGATTCCCTCGTTCAAGGATGAACTTTTGAAATTATTTTTGCCTAAGACTATTTCAACTTGAACTTTCTATGTACAAATAGAATCCTTCTGTAGATTCATCGGGAGTTGAAGGATGACTTTTTTTGAAAAATAAAAATTCTGACCATGGATCCTATGAACTTGAACTTTCTATACATAGTAACAGATTCATCAATACTTTAAATGTATAAACTCACTTATGGTTTTATGGTGTTTTTTCAGAAGTTCAAACATGACTTTTTGAAAAAAAAAATCTCAGCCTGGATTCTGTGAACTTGACCTTTCTATAATACCAATTCCAACCTTCTGTTGTTTCATGCGTGGTTCAAGAATGAAGTTTTGTATTTCTTTTTACCAGAGTGTTTGAACTCGAACTTTCTATATATACTAATAGATTCCCTCATTCAAGAATGAACTTTTGAACTTATTTTTGCCTAAGAGTATTTGAACTTGAACTTTCTTTATAAGATAGAATCCTTCTGTAGTTTCATAAGTAGTTGAAGGATGAGTTTCTTTTAAAAATTCTGACCCTGGATCCTATTAACTTGAACTTTCTATACATAGTAATAGATTCATCAGAATTTTAAGGGTGAAATTTTTAACTTATTTTTTACCAGAGTCTTTGAACTTGAACTTTCTAAGTATACTAATAGATTCCATAGTTGAAGGATGATCATTTGAACTTATTTATGCCTAAGACTATTTGAACTTGAATTTTCTATATACAAATAGAATCCTTCTGTAGTTTCATCAGGAGTCGAAGGATGACTTTTTTTTGAAAAATATAAATTCTGACCTTGGATCCTATGAACTTGAACTTTCTTCATAGTAATAGATTCATCAGTATTTCAAGGGTGAAATTTTGAACTTATTTTTTAACAGAGTCTATGAACTTGAACTTTCTAAATATACTAATAGATTCCATCGTTCAAGGATGATCATTTGAACTTATTTTGCCTAAGACTATTTGAACTTGAACTTTCTATATACAAATAGAATCCTTCTGTAGTTTCATCAGGAGTTGAAGGATGACTTTCTTTTGGAAAATAAAAATTCTGTTCCTGGATCCTATGAACTTGAACTTTCTATACATAGTAATAGATTCATCAGTATTTCAAGGGTGAAATTTTGAACTTATTTTTTAACAGAGTGTTTGAACTTGAACTTTCTATATATACTAATAGATTGCCTCGTTCAAGGATGAACTTTTGAACTTATTTTTGCCTGAGTATTTAAACTTGAACTTTCTTTTTACGAATAGAATCCTTCTGTAGTTTCATCAGGAGTTAAAGGATGACTTTAAAAAAAAAAAAATTCTGACCCTGGATCCTATGAACTTGAACTTTCTATACATAGTCATAGATTCATCAGTAGTTCAAGTGTGAAATTTTGAATACATTTTTTGGTCAAGGAGTGTTTTGTTTGAACTTTAAATGTATAAACTCACTTATGGCTTTATGGTGTTTCTTCAGAAGTTCAAACATGACTTTTTGAAAGAAAAAAATCTGAGCCTGGATTCTGGGAACTTGATCTTTCTATGCATTTCTATGTAGACACCTTCTGTTGTTTCATGTGTGGTTCAAGAATGAAGTTTTGTAATTCTTTTTACCAGAGTGTATGAACTTGAACTTTCTATATATACTAATAGATTCCATAGTTCAAGGATGATCATTTGAACTTATTTATGCCTAAGACTATTTGAACTTGAACATTCTATATATGAATAGAATCCTTCTGTAGTTTCATCAGGAGTCGAAGGATGACTTTTTTTGAAAAATAAAAATTCTGACTTTGGATCCTATGAACTTGAACTTTCTATACATAGTAATAGATTCATCAGTAGTTCAAGTGTGAAATTTTGAATACATTGTTTGGCCAAGGAGTGTTAGAACTTTAAATGTATAAACTCACTTATGGCTTTATGGTGTTTCTTCAGAAGTTCAAACATGACTTTTTGAAGAAAAAAATCTGAACTTGAACCTTCTATACATATTAATAGATTCATCAGTAGTTCCAGTGTGAAATTTTGAATACATTTTTTGGCCAAGGAGTCTTTGAACATTAAATGTAATAAACAGACTTATGACTTTTATGGTGTTTCTTCAGAATTTTAAACATGACGTTTAAAAAAAAAAAAACTGACGCTGGATTCTGTGAACTTGACCTTTCAATGCATACCAATAGACTTCTGTTGTTTCATGCGTAGTTCAAGAATGAAGTTTTGAATTTATTTTTACCAGAGTGTTTGAACTTTCTACATATACTAATAGATTCACTCGTTCAAGGATGAACTTTTGAAATTATTTTTGCCTAAGACTATTTGAACTTGAACTTTCTATGTACAAATAGAATCCTTCTGTAGATTCATCAGGAGTTGAAGGATGACTTTTTTTGAAAAATAAAAATTCTGACCATGGATCCTATGAACTTGAACTATCTATACATAGTAATAGATTCATCAGTAGTTTAAATGTATAAACTCACTTATGGCTTTATGGTGTTTCTTCAGGATATCAAACATGACTTTTTGAAAAAAAAATCTGAGCCTGGATTCTGAGAACTTGACCTTTCTATGCATACCATTTCTGCCAATTCCAATACCTTCTGTTGTTTCATGCGTGGTTCAAGAATGAAGTTTTGTATTTCTTTTTACCAGAGTGTTTGAACTCAAACTTTCTATATATACTAATAGATTCCCTCATTCAAGGATGAACTTTTGAACTTATTTTTGCCTAAGAGTATTTGAACTTGAACTTTCTTTATAAGATAGAATCCTTCTGTAGTTTACATTTACATTTATGCATTTAGCAGACGCTTTTATCCAAAGCGATTTACAACTCAGGAGAACAGGAAGCGATCCGTCAAGAAGAGGCAACGAAACACAAAAAGTGCCCTAAATACTAAGATTTGTACACTGCTCAGAGTAGCAAAGACCAGAAAAGGAAAGAAGAAATGAGAAATAGAGGGGGAAATAATTTTTTTTATTTATTTTTATTTTATTTTATTTTTTATATAAGATTAAGTGCTCATGGTTTCATCAGTAGTTGAAGGATGAGTTTCTTTTAAACATTCTGACCCTGGATCCTATTAACTTGAAGTGCTCATAGTTTCATCAGTAGTTGAAGGATGAGTTTCTTTTAAAAATTCTGACCCTGGATCCTATTAACTTGAACTTCCTATACATAGTAATAGATTCATCAGAATTTTAAGGGTGAAATTTTGAACTTATTTTTTACCAGAGTCATTAAACTTGAACTTTCTATATATACTAATAGATTCCATAGTTCAAGGTTGAACTTTTGAAATTATTTTTGCCTAAGACTATTTGAACTAGAACTTTCTATATACGAATAGAATCCTTCTGTAGTTTCATCAGTAGTTGAAGAATGACTTTTTAAAAAAAAAAAATTAAAACTCTGACCCTGGATTCTATGAACTTGAACTTTCTATACATAGTAATAGATTCATCAGAATTTTAAGGGTGAAATTTTGAACTTATTTTTTACCAGAGTCATTAAACTTGAACTTTCTATATATACTAATAGATTCCATAGTTCAAGGTTGAACTTTTGAAATTATTTTTGCCTAAGACTATTTGAACTTGAACTTTCTATATACGAATAGAATCCTTCTGTAGTTTCATCAGTAGTTGAAGAATGACTTTTTTTTGAAAAATAAAAATTCTGATCCTGGATCCTATGAACTTGAACTTTCTTCATAGTAATAGATTCATCAGTATTTCAAGGGTGAAATTTTGAACTTATTTTTTAACAGAGTCTATGAACTTGAACTTTCTAAATATACTAATAGATTCCATCGTTCAAGGATGATCATTTGAACTTATTTTGCCTAAGACTATTTGAACTTGAACTTTCTATATACAAATAGAATCCTTCTGTAGTTTCATCAGGAGTTGAAGGATGACTTTCTTTTGGAAAATAAAAATTCTGTTCCTGGATCCTATGAACTTGAACTTTCTATACACAGTAATAGATTCATCAGTATTTCAAGGGTGAAATTTTGAACTTATTTTTTAACAGAGTGTTTGAACTTGAACTTTCTACATATACTAATAGATTGCCTCGTTCAAGGATGAACTTTTGAACTTATTTTTGCCTGAGTATTTAAACTTGAACTTTCTTTTTACGAATAGAATCCTTCTGTAGTTTCATCAGGAGTTAAAGGATGACTTTAAAAAAAAAAAAATTCTGACCCTGGATCCTATGAACTTGAACTTTCTATACATAGTCATAGATTCATCAGTAGTGCAAGTGTGAAATTTTGAATACATTTTTTGGTCAAGGAGTGTTTTGTTTGAACTTTAAATGTATAAACTCACTTATGGCTTTATGGTGTTTCTTCAGAAGTTCAAACATGACTTTTTGAAAGAAAAAAATCTGAGCCTGGATTCTGGGAACTTGATCTTTCTATGCATTTCTATGCAGACACCTTCTGTTGTTTCATGTGTGGTTCAAGAATGAAGTTTTGTAATTCTTTTTACCAGAGTGTATGAACTTGAACTTTCTATATATACTAATAGATTCCATTGTTCAAGGATGATCATTTGAACTTATTTATGCCTAAGACTATTTGAACTTGAACTTTCTATATATGAATAGAATCCTTCTGTAGTTTCATCAGGAGTCGAAGGATGACTTTTTTTGAAAAATAAAAATTCTGACTTTGGATCCTATGAACTTGAACTTTCTATACATAGTAATAGATTCATCAGTAGTTCAAGTGTGAAATTTTGATCACATTGTTTGGCCAAGGAGTGTTAGAACTTTAAATGTATAAACTCACTTATGGCTTTATGGTGTTTCTTCAGAAGTTCAAACATGACTTTTTGAAGAAAAAAATCTGAACTTGAACCTTCTATACATATTAATAGATTCATCAGTAGTTCCAGTGTGAAATTTTGAATACATTTTTTGGCCAAGGAGTCTTTGAACATTAAATGTAATAAACAGACTTATGACTTTTATGGTGTTTCTTCAGAATTTTAAACATGACGTTTAAAAAAAAAAAAAAACTGACGCTGGATTCTGTGAACTTGACCTTTCAATGCATACCAATAGACTTCTGTTGTTTCATGCGTAGTTCAAGAATGAAGTTTTGAATTTATTTTTACCAGAGTGTTTGAACTTTCTACATATACTAATAGATTCACTCGTTCAAGGATGAACTTTTGAAATTATTTTTGCCTAAGACTATTTGAACTTGAACTTTCTATGTACAAATAGAATCCTTCTGTAGATTCATCAGGAGTTGAAGGATGACTTTTTTTAAAACATAAAAATTCTGACCATGGATCCTATGAACTTGAACTATCTATACATAGTAATAGATTCATCAGTAGTTTAAATGTATAAACTCACTTATGGCTTTATGGTGTTTCTTCAGGATATCAAACATGACTTTTTGAAAAAAAAATCTGAGCCTGGATTCTGTGAACTTGACCTTTCTATGCATACCATTTCTGCCAATTCCAATACCTTCTGTTGTTTCATGCGTGGTTCAAGAATGAAGTTTTGTATTTCTTTTTACCAGAGTGTTTGAACTCAAACTTTCTATATATACTAATAGATTTCCTCATTCAAGGATGAACTTTTGAACTTATTTTTGCCTAAGAGTATTTGAACTTGAACGTTCTTTATAAGATAGAATCCTTCTGTAGTTTACATTTACATTTATGCATTTAGCAGACGCTTTTATCCAAAGCGATTTACAACTCAGGAGAACAGGAAGCAATCCGTCAAGAAGAGGCAACGAAACACAAAAAGTGCCCTATATACTAAGATTTGTACACTGCTCAGAGTAGCAAAGACCAGAAAAGGAAAGAAGAAATGAGAAATAGAGGGGGAAATAATTTTTTTATTTATTTTTATTTTATTTTATTTTTTTATATAAGATTAAGTGCTCATGGTTTCATCAGTAGTTGAAGGATGAGTTTCTTTTAAACATTCTGACCCTGGATCCTATTAACTTGAAGTGCTCATAGTTTCATCAGTAGTTGAAGGATGAGTTTCTTTTAAAAATTCTGACCCTGGATCCTATTAACTTGAACTTCCTATACATAGTAATAGATTCATCAGAATTTTAAGGGTGAAATTTTGAACTTATTTTTTACCAGAGTCATTAAACTTGAACTTTCTATATATACTAATAGATTCCATAGTTCAAGGTTGAACTTTTGAAATTATTTTTGCCTAAGACTATTTGAACTAGAACTTTCTATATACGAATAGAATCCTTCTGTAGTTTCATCAGTAGTTGAAGAATGACTTTTAAAAAAAAAAATTAAAACTCTGACCCTGGATCCTATGAACTTGAACTTTCTATACATAGTAATAGATTCATCAGAATTTTAAGGGTGAAATTTTGAACTTATTTTTTACCAGAGTCATTAAACTTGAACTTTCTATATATACTAATAGATTCCATAGTTCAAGGTTGAACTTTTGAAATTATTTTTGCCTAAGACTATTTGAACTTGAACTTTCTATATACGAATAGAATCCTTCTGTAGTTTCATCAGTAGTTGAAGAATGACTTTTTTTTGAAAAATAAAAATTCTGATCCTGGATCCTATGAACTTGAACTTTCTATACATAGTAATAGATTCATCAGTATTTCGAGGGTGAAATTTTGAACTTATTTTTTAACAGAGTCTTTGAACTTGAACTTTCTATATATACTAATAGATTCCATCGTTCAAGGATGATCATTTGAACTTATTTTTGCCTAAGACTATTTGAACTTGAACTTTCTATATACAAACAGAATCCTTCTGTAGTTTCATCAGGAGTTGAAGGATGACTTTCTTTTGAAAAATAAAATTCTGATCCTGGATCCTACGAACTTGAACTTTCTATACATAGTAATAGATTCATCAGTAGTTGAAGTGTGAAATATTGATTACATTTTTTTGGCCAAGGAGTGTTTGAACTTTAAATGTATAAACTCACTTATGGCTTTATGGTGTTTCTTCAGAAGTTCAAACATGACTTTTTGGGAAAAAAAATAATAATCTGAGAATGGGTTTTGTGAACTTGACATTTTTATGCATACCAATAGACTCATTCTGTTGTTTCACGCGTAGTTCAAGAATGAAGTTTTGTATTTCTTTTTACCAGAGTGTTTGAACTCGAACTTTCTATATATACTAATAGATTCTCTCATTCAATGATGAACTTTTGAACTTATTTTTGCCTAAGAGTATTTGCAAAACGAGTTTTTTATGCAATGCAAATCAAAAGCAATAATCTCCTCATTGCACAAGATATTTTGCATGCAAATGCAATGCAGAATAACTAATCTTTAGTTAATCTCTCAGTGCTCAGCGATTTAAATATGCAATGCATTAGAAACCACTAATTTCTTAAATGCACAAAAGGTTTTTGTATGCAATGCATGCAAAAGTCTTCTATGCACGAGTTTTTTCGTATGCAATGCAAAATCACTTATCTCTTTATTGCTTCGCGAATTCTTATATGCAAAGCAAAAGCGCTAATATCTTCATTGCACGAGATCTATGCAATGCAAAGGCACCGTCTCTTCGGTGCAATACGAGTTTTTTATGCAATGCAATGCAAAAGCAATAATCTCCTCATTGCACATTTTTTTTTGCATGTAAATGCAATGCAGATTAACTAATCTTATTGCACAAGTTTTTCCGTATTTAGTGCAATGCAAAAACTCTCAGTGCTCAGCGATTTAAATATGCAATGCATTAGAAACCACTAATTTCTTGAATGCACAAAAGATTTTTGTAGGCAATGTATGCAAAAATCTTCTATTTTTTGCAAGCAAATGCAATGCAGAATAACTAATCTTATTACACACGTTTTTCCGTATTCAATGCAATGCAAAACCACTCACTCTCAGTGCACAGCGAATTAAATATGCAATTCATTTGAAACCACTAATTTCTTGAATGCACAAAAGATTTCTGTATGCAATGCATGCAAAAGTTTTCTATGCACGAGTTTTTTCGTATGCAAAGCAATGCAATGCAAAAGCACTTATCTCTTTATTGCACCGCGAATTCTTATATGCAAAAAAAAGCGCTAATATCTTCATTACACGAAATCTTATGCAATGAAAAGGCACTGTATCGTCGGTGCAAAGCGAGTTTTTTATGCAATGCAATGCAAAAGCAATAGTCTCCTCATTGCACAAGATTTTTTGCATGCAAATAAAATGCAGAATAACTAATCTTAATGCACACATTTTTCCGTATTCAATGCAATGCAAACACTTACTCTCAGTGCAAGGCGATTTAAATATGCAATGCATTAGAAACCACGAATTTCTTGAATGCACAAACGATTTTTGTATGCAATGCATGCAAATGTTTTCTATGCACGAGTTTTTTCGTATGCAAAGCAATGCAATGCAAAAGCACTTATCTCTTAATTGCACCACGAATTCTTATATGCAAAAAAGCGCTAATTCATTGCACGATATCTTATGCAATGAAAAGGCACTGTATCTTCGGTGCAAAGCGAGTTTTTTATGCAATGCAATGCAAAAGCAATAATCTCCTCATTGCACAAGATTTTTTGCATGCAAATGCAATGCAGAATAAGCGCTAATATCTTCATTGCACGAGATCTTATCAATGAAAAGGCACTGTCTCTTCGGTGCAAAGCGAGTTTTTTGTGCAATGCGAGGCAAAAGCAATAATCTCCTCATTGCACAAGATTTTTTGCAAGCAAATGCAATGCAGAATAACTAATCTTATTACACACGTTTTTCCGTATTCAATGCAATGCGAAACCACTCACTCTCAGTGCACAGCGAATTAAATATGCAATTCATTTGAAACCACTAATTTCTTGAATGCACAAAAGATTTCTGTATGCAATGCATGCAAAAGTTTTCTATGCACGAGTTTTTTCGTATGCAAAGCAATGCAATGCAAAAGCACTTATCTCTTTATTGCACCGCGAATTCTTATATGCAAAAAAAAGCGCTAATATCTTCATTACACGAAATCTTATGCAATGAAAAGGCACTGTATCGTCGGTGCAAAGCGAGTTTTTTATGCAATGCAATGCAAAAGCAATAGTCTCCTCATTGCACAAGATTTTTTGCATTCAAATAAAATGCAGAATAACTAATCTTAATGCACACATTTTTCCGTATTCAATGCAATGCAAACACTTACTCTCACTGCAAGGCGATTTAAATATGCAATGCATTAGAAACCACTAATTTCTTGAATGCACAAAAGATTTTTGTATGCAATGCATGCAAATGTTTTCTATGCACGAGTTTTTTCGTATGCAAAGCAATGCAATGCAAAAGCACTTATCTCTTAATTGCACCACGAATTCTTATATGCAAAAAAGCGCTAATTCATTGCACGATATCTTATGCAATGAAAAGGCACTGTATCATCGGTGCAAAGCGAGTTTTTTATGCAATGCAATGCAAAAGCAATAATCTCCTCATTGCACAAGATTTTTTGCATGCAAATGCAATGCAGAATAAGCGCTAATATCTTCATTGCACGAGATCTTATGCAATGAAAAGGCACTGTCTCTTCGGTGCACAGCGAATTAAATATGCAATTCATTTGAAACCAATAATTTCTTGAATGCACAAAAGATTTTTGTATGCAATGCATGCAAAAGTTTTCTATGCACGAGTTTTTTCGTATGCAAAGCAATGCAATGCAAAAGCACTTATCTCTTTATTGCACCGCGAATTCTTATATGCAAAAAAAAAGCGCTAATATCTTCATTACACGAAATCTTATGCAATGAAAAGGCACTGTATCGTCGGTGCAAAGCGAGTTTTTTATGCAATGCAATTCAAAAGCAATAATCTCCTCATTGCACAAGATTTTTTGCATGCAAATAAAATGCAGAATAACTAATCTTAATGCACACATTTTTCCGTATTCAATGCAATGCAAACACTTACTCTCAGTGCACAGCGATTTAAATATGCAATGCATTAGAAACCACTAATTTCTTGAATGCACAAAAGATTTTTGTATGCAATGCATTCAAAAGTTTTCTATGCACGAGTTTTTTCGTATGCAAAGCAATGCAATGCAAAAGCACGAATCTCTTAATTGCACCACGAATTCTTATATGCAAAAAAAGCGCTAATATCTTCATTGCACGATATCTTATGCAATGAAAAGGCACTGTATCTTCGGTGCAAAGCGATTGTTTTATGCAATACAATGCAAAAGCAATAATCTCCTCATTGCACAAGATTTTTTGCATGCAAAGGCAATGCAGAATAAGCGCTAATATCTTCATTGCACGAGATCTTATGCAATGAAAAGGCACTGTCTCTTCGGTGTGCAAAGTGAGTTTTTTGTGCAATGCGATGCAAAAGCAATAATCTCCTCATTGCACAAGATTTTTTGCAAGCAAATGCAATGCAGAATAACCTGTCTTATTACCCACGTTTTTTCGTATTCAATGCAATGCAAAACCACTCACTCTCAGTGCACAGCGATTTAAATATGCAATGCATTTGAAACCACTAATTTCTTGAATGCACAAAAGATTTTTGTATGCAATGCATGCAAAAGTTTTCTATGCACGAGTTTTTTCGTATGCAAAGCAATGCAATGCAAAAGCACTTATCTCGTTATTGCACCGCGAATTCTTATATGCAAAAAAAAGCGCTAATATCTTCATTACACGAAATCTTATGCAATGAAAAGGCACTGTTTCTTCGGTGCAAAGCGAATTTTTTATGCAATGCAATGCAGAAGCAATAATCTCCTCATTGCACAAGATTTTTTGCATGCAAATAAAATTTAGAATAATTTAATCTTAATGCACAAATTTTCCGTATTCAATGCAATGCAAAACACTTACTCTCAGTGCACAGCGATTTAAATATGCAATGCATTAGAAACCAATAATTTCTTGAATGCACAAAAGATTTTTGTAGGCAATGTCGTATGCAATGCAATGCAATGCAATGCAAAAGTACTTATCACTTTATTTCACCGCGAATTCTTATATGCAAAGCAAAAGCGGTAATATCTTCATTGCACGAGATCTATGCAATGCAAAGGCACAGTCTCTTCGGTGCAATGCGAGTTTTATATGCAATGCAAAAGCAATAATCTTCTCATTGCACAAGATTTTTTGCATGCAAATGCAATGCAGAATAACTAATCTTATTACACGCGTTTTTCCGAATTCAATGCAATGCAAAAACACTCACTCTCAGTGCAAGGCGATTTAAACATGCAATGCATTTGAAACCACTAATTTCTTGAATGCACAAAAGATTTTTGTATGCAATGCATGCAAAAAATTTCTATGCACGAGTTTTTTCGTATGCAAAGCAATGCAATGCAAAAGAACGTATCTCTTTATTGCACCGCGAATTCTTATATGCAAAAAAAAAGCGCTAATATCTTCATTACACGAAATCTTATGCAATGAAAAGGCACTGTATCGTCGGTGCAAAGCGAGTTTTTTATGCAATGCAATGCAAAAGCAATAGTCTCCTCATTGCACAAGATTTTTTGCATGCAAATAAAATGCAGAATAACTAATCTTAATGCACACATTTTTCCGTATTCAATGCAATGCAAACACTTACTCTCAGTGCACAGCGATTTAAATATGCAATGCATTAGAAACCACTAATTTCTTGAATGCACAAAAGATTTTTGTATGCAATGCATTCAAAAGTTTTCTATGCACGAGTTTTTTCGTATGCAAAGCAATGCAATGCAAAAGCACGAATCTTTTAATTGCACCACGAATTCTTATATGCAAAAAAAGCGCTAATATCTTCATTGCACGATATCTTATGCAATGAAAAGGCACTGTATCTTCGGTGCAAAGCGATTGTTTTATGCAATACAATGCAAAAGCAATAATCTCCTCATTGCACAAGATTTTTTGCATGCAAAGGCAATGCAGAATAAGCGCTAATATCTTCATTGCACGAGATCTTATGCAATGAAAAGGCACTGTCTTTTCGGTGTGCAAAGTGAGTTTTTTGTGCAATGCGATGCAAAAGCAATAATCTCCTCATTGCACAAGATTTTTTGCAAGCAAATGCAATGCAGAATAACCTATCTTATTACCCACGTTTTTTCGTATTCAATGCAATGCAAAACCACTCACTCTCAGTGCACAGCGATTGAAATATGCAATGCATTTGAAACCACTAATTTCTTGAATGCACACAAGATTTTTGTATGCAATGCATGCAAAAGTTTTCTATGCACGAGTTTTTTCGTATGCAAAGCAATGCAATGCAAAAGCACTTATCTCGTTATTGCACCGCGAATTCTTATATGCAAAAAAAGCGCTAATATCTTCATTACACGAAATCTTATGCAATGAAAAGGCACTGTTTCGTCGGTGCAAAGCGAGTTTTTTATGCAATGCAATGCAGAAGCAATAATCTCCTCATTGCACAATATTTTTTGCATGCAAATAAAATGCAGAATAATTTAATCTTAATGCACAAATTTTCCGTATTCAATGCAATGCAAAACACTTACTCTCAGTGCACAGCGATTTAAATATGCAATGCATTAGAAACCAATAATTTCTTGAATGCACAAAAGATTTTTGTAGGCAATGTCGTATGCAATGCAATGCAAAAGTACTTATCACTTTATTTCACCGCGAATTCTTATATGCAAAGCAAAAGCGGTAATATCTTCATTGCACGAGATCTATGCAATGCAAAGGCACAGTCTCTTCGGTGCAATGCGAGTTTTATATGCAATGCAAAAGCAATAATCTTCTCATTGCACAAGATTTTTTGCATGCAAATGCAATGCAGAATAACTAATCTTATTACACACGTTTTTCCGAATTCAATGCAATGCAAAAACACTTACTCTCAGTGCAAGGCGATTTAAACATGCAATGCATTTGAAACCACTAATTTCTTGAATGCACAAAAGATTTTTGTATGCAATGCATGCAAAAAATTTCTATGCACGAGTTTTTTCGTATGCAAAGCAATGCAATGCAAAAGAACGTATCTCTTTATTGCACCGCGAATTCTTATATGCAAAGCAAAAGCGCTATAATATCTTCATTGCACGAGATCTATGCAATGCAAAGGCACCGTCTCTTCGGTGCAAAACGAGTTTTTTATGCAATGCAATTCAAAATAATAATCTCCTCATTGCACAATTTTTTGCATGCAAATGCAATGCAGAAAACTAACTTTTTGCACACGTTTTTCCGTATTCAATGCAATGCAAAAACACTTACTCTCAGTCTCAGCGATTTAAATACACAATGCATTAGAAACCACTAATTTCTTAAATGCACAAAAGGTTTTTGTATGCATTGCATGCAAAAGTATTCTATGCACGAGTTTTTTCGTATGCAATGCAAAAGCACTTATCTCTTTATTGCACCGCGATGCAAAAGCAACAATCTCCTCATTGCACAAGATTTTTTTTGCATGCAAATGCAATGCAGAATAACTAATCTTATTGCCAAGTTTTTCCGTATTCAATTAAATGAAAAAACACACTCTCAGTGCACAGCGACTTTAATGCAATGCAATGCAAAAACACTAATTTCTTCAATGCACAAAAGGTTTTTGTATGCAATAAATGCAAATGTCTTCTATGCACGAGTTTTTCCGTATGCAGTGCAATGCAATGCAAAGGCACTAATCTCTTCGTTGCACAGCGAAATTTTATATGCAATGGAAAAGCGCTAATTCTTAAATCCACAACGCTTTCTATGCAATGGAAAGGTACTGTCTCGTCGATGCACAGCGAATTTTTAATGCAATGCGATGCAAAAGGACTAATCTCTTCAATTTCTGACCAAATACGAATCCACAGAAGGTTTTTGTTTTTGTTTGTTTTTGTATAAAATCCTTCTGATATTAAATGGCCAGAAATATGTGTGAATTTTTGAATACATTTTTTGGCCAAGGAGTGTTTGAACTTTAAATGTATAAACAGACTTGTGACTTTTATGGTGTTTCTTCAGAAGTTCAAGCATGACTTTTGGAGAGAAAAAAACTGACCCTGGATTTTGTGAACTTGACCTTTCTATGCATACCAATAGACTCCTTCTGTTGTTTCATACGTAGTTCAAGAATGAAGTTTTGAATTTATTTTTACCAGTGTTGAACTTGAACTTTCTATATATACTAATAGATTCCCTCGTTCAAGGATGAACGTTTGAACTTATTTTTGCCTAAGAGTATTTGAACTGGAACTTTCTATATACGAATAGAATCCTTCTGTAGTTTCATCAGTAGTTGAAGGATGACTTTTTTTGAAAAATAAAAATTCTGACCCTGGATCCTATGAACTTGAACTTTCTATAAATAGGAATAGATTCATCAGTATTTCAAGAATGAAGTTTTGAATTTATTTTTACCAGTGTTGAACTTGAACTTTCTATATATACTATTAGATTCCCTCGTGCAAGGATGAACGTTTGAACTTATTTTTGCCTAAGAGTATTTGAACTTGAACTTTCTTTATAAGATAGAATCCTTCTGTAGTTTCATCAGTAGTTGAAGGATGAGTTTCTTTTAAAAATTCTGACCCTGGATCCTATGAACTTGAACTTTCTATACATAGTAATAGATTCATCAGTATTTCAAGGGTGAAATTTTGAACTTATTTTTTTAACAGAGTCATTAAACTTGAACTTTCTTACTAATAGATTCTTACTAATAGATTCCCTCGTTCAAGGATGAACTTTTGAAATTATTTTTGCCTAAGACTATTTGAACTTAAACTTTCTATGTACAAATAGAATCCTTCTGTAGATTCATCAGGAGTTGAAGGATGACTTGTTTTGAAAAATTACAATTCTGACCATGGATCCTATGAACTTGAACTTTCTATACATAGTAACAAATTCATCAATAGTTTAAATGTATAAACTCACTTATGGCTTTATGGTGTTTCTTCAGGAGATTAAACATGACTTTTTGAAAAAAAAAATCTGAGCCTGGATTCTGTGAACTTGACCTTTCTATGCATACCAATGAAACAACGCATGAAACAACCTTCTGTTGTTTCATGCGTGGTTCAAGAATGAAGTTTTGTATTTCTTTTTACCAGAGTGTTTGAACTTGAACTTTCTATATAGATTCCCTCGTTCAAGGAAGAACTTTTGAACTTATTTTTGCCTAAGAGTATTTAAACTTGAACTTTCTATACACAAATAGAATCCTTCTGTAGTTTCATCAGGAGTTGAAGGATGACTTTCTTTTGAAAAAAAAAAAAATTCTGACCCTGGATCCTGTGAACTTGAACTTTCTATACATACTAATAGATTCCCTCATTCAAGGATGATCATTTGAACTTATTTTTGCTTCAGACTATTTGAACTTGAATTTTCTATATACAAATAGAATCCTTCTGTAGTTTCATCAGGAGTTGAAGGATGACTTTATTTTGAAAAATAAAAAATCTGATCCTGGATCCTATGAAATTGAACTTTCTATAAATAGTAATAGATTCATCAGTAGTTCAAGTGTGAAATTTTGATTACATTTTTTTGGCCAAGGAGTGTTTGAACTTTAAATGTATAAACTCACTTATGGCTTTATGGTGTTTCTTCAGAAGTTCAAACATGACTTTTTGAAGAAAAAAATCTGAACTTGAACTTTCTATACATATTAATAGATTCATCAGTAGTTCCAGTGTGAAATTTTGAATACATTTTTTTGGCCAAGGAGTCTTTGAACATTAAATGTAATAAACAGATTTATGACTTTTATGGTGTTTCTTCAGAATTTTCAACATGACGTTTTTAAAAAAAAAAAAAAAAAAAAAACTGACCCTGGATTCTGTGAACTTGACCTTTCAATGCATACCAATAGACTTGTTCTGTTGTTTCACATGTAGTTCAAGAATGATGTTTTGAATTTACTTTTACCAGAGTGTTTGAACTTGAACTTTCTATATATACTATTACAGGGGTCCTCAATCTCGGCCCTGGAGGGCCACTGTCCTTGCACAGTTTAGCTCCAACCCCAATCAAACACACCTGAAACAGCTAATCAATACATATAAAGGCAATGATTAGCATTGATTAGCTGGTTTAGGGGTGTTTGATTGGGGTTGGAGCTAATCTCTGCAGGGCAGTGGCCCTCCAGGGCCGAGATTGGGGGCCCCTGTACTAATAGATTCCCTCATTCAAGGATGAACTTTTGAAATTATTTTTGCCTAAGACTATTTGAACTTGAACTTTCTATATACAAATAGAATCCTTCTGTAGATTCATCAGGAGTTGAAGGATGACTTTTTTTGAAAAATTAAAATTCTGACCATGGATCCTATGAACTTGAACTTTCTATACATAGTAACAGATTCATCAATAGTTTAAATGTATAAACTCACTTATGGCTTTATGGTGTTTCTTCAGGAGATTAAACATGACTTTTTGAAAAAAAAAATCTGAGCCTGGATTCTGTGAACTTGACCTTTCTATGCATACCAATAGACACCTTTTGTTGTTTCATGCGTGGTTCAAGAATTAAGTTTTGTATTTCTTTTTACCAGAGTGTTTGAACTTGAACTTTCTATATAGATTCCCTCGTTCAAGGAAGAACTTTTGAACTTATTTTTGCCTAAGAGTATTTAAACTTGAACTTTCTATACACAAATAGAATCCTTCTGTAGCTTCATCAGGAGTTGAAGGATGACT
The DNA here is from genome assembly GCF_024679245.1 of Pseudorasbora parva. Lineage (NCBI taxonomy): Eukaryota > Metazoa > Chordata > Actinopteri > Cypriniformes > Gobionidae > Pseudorasbora > Pseudorasbora parva. The sequence goes on along the minus strand of NC_090180.1, from coordinate 25,529,381 downwards.
TTCTTTTGAAAAAAAAAAAAAATTCTGACCCTGGATCCTGTGAACTTGTACTTTCTATACATCCTAATAGATTCCATCGTTCAAGGATGATCATTTGAACTTATTTTTGCTTCAGACTATTTGAACTTGAATTTTCTATATACAAATAGAATCCTTCTGTAGTTTCATCAGGAGTTGAAGGATGGCTTTATTTTGAAAAATAAAAAATCTGATCCTGGATCCTATGAAATTGAACTTTCTATACATAGTAATAGATTCATCAGTAGTTCAAGTGTGAAATTTTGATTACATTTTTTTGGCCAAGGAGTGTTTGAACTTTAAATGTATAAACTCACTTATGGCTTTATGGTGTTTCTTCAGAAGTTCAAACATGACTTTTTGAAAAAAATAATAATAATCTGAGAATGGGTTTTGTGAACTTGACATTTTTATGCATACCAATAGACTCATTCTGTTGTTTAATGCGTAGTTCAAGAATGAAGTTTTGTATTTCTTTTTACCAGAGTGTTTGAACTTGAACTTTCTACATATACTAATAGACTGCCTCGTTCAAGGATGAACTTTTGAACTTATTTTTGCCTGAGTATTTAAACTTGAACTTTCTTTTTACGAATAGAATCCTTAGTTTCATCAGGAGTTAAAGGATGACTTTAAAAAAAAAAAAAATTTGACCCTGGATCCTATGAACTTGAACTTTCTATACATAGTCATAAATTCATCAGTAGTTGAAGTGTGAAATTTTGAATACATTTTTTGGTCAAGGAGTGTTTTGTTTGAACTTTAAATGTATAAACTCACTTATGGCTTTATGGTGTTTCTTCAGAAGTTCAAACATGACTTTTTGAAAAAAAAAATCTGAGCCTGGATTCTGGGAACTTGATCTTTCTATGCATACCAATAGACACTTTCTGTTGTTTCATGTGTGGTTCAAGAATGAAGTTTTGTATTTCTTTTTACCAGAGTGTATGAACTTGAACTTTCTATATATACTAATAGATTCCATAGTTCAAGGATGAACTTTTAAACTTATTTGTGCCTGAGACTATTTGAACTTGAACTTTCTATATACAAATAGAACCCTTCTGTAGTTTCATTAGGAGTTGAAGGATGACTTTCTTTTGAAAAATAAAAATTCAGACCCTGGATCCTATGAACTTGAACTTTCTATACATAGTAATAGATTCATCAGTGTTTCAAGGGTGAAATTTTAAACTTATTTTTTAACAGAGTCTTTGAACTTGAACTTTCTATATATACTAATAGATTCCATAGTTCAAGGATGATCATTTGAACTTATTTATGCCTAAGACTATTTGAACTTGAACTTTCTATATATAAATAGAATCCTTCTGTAGTTTCATCAGGAGTCGAAGGATGACTTTTTTGGAAAAAAAAAACATTCTGATCCTGGATCCTATGAACTTGAACTTTCTATACATAGTAATAGATTCATCAGTAGTTCAAGTGTGAAATTTTGAGTACATTTTTTGGCCAAGGAGTGTTTGAACTTTAAATGTATAAACTCACTTATGGCTTTATGGTGTTTCTTCAGAAGTTCAAACATGACTTTTTGAAGAAAAAAATCTGAACTTGAACTTTCTATACATATTAATAGATTCATCAGTAGTTCCAGTGTGAAATTTTGAATACATTTTTTGGCCAAGGAGTCTTTGAACATTAAATGTAATAAACAGACTTATGACTTTTACGGTGTTTCTTCAGAATTTTAAACATGACGTTTAAAAAAAAAAAAAAAAAAAACTGACCCTGGATTCTGTGAACTTGACCTTTCAATGCATACCAATAGACTTGTTCTGTTGTTTCATATGTAGTTCAAGAATGAAGTTTTGAACTTATTTTTACCAGAGTGTTTGAACTTGAACTTTCTATATATACTAATAGATTCCCTCGTTCAAGGATGAACTTTTGAAATTATTTTTGCCTAAGACTATTTCAACTTGAACTTTCTATGTACAAATAGAATCCTTCTGTAGATTCATCGGGAGTTGAAGGATGACTTTTTTTGAAAAATAAAAATTCTGACCATGGATCCTATGAACTTGAACTTTCTATACATAGTAATATCAGTAGTTTAAATGTATAAACTCACTTATGGCTTTATGGTGTTTCTTCAGGAGATCAAACATGACATTTTGAAAAAAAAAATCTGAGCCTGGATTCTGTGAACTTGACCTTTCTATGCATACCAATAGACACCTTCTGTTGTTTCATGCGTGGTTCAAGAATGAAGTTTTGTATTTCTTTTTACCAGAGTGTTTGAACTCAAACTTTCTATATATACTAATAGATTCCCTCATTCAAGGATGAACTTTTGAACTTATTTTTGCCTAAGAGTATTTTAACTTGAACTTTCTTTATAAGATTGAATCCTTCTGTAGTTTCATCAGTAGTTGAAGGATGAGTTTCTTTTAAAAATTATGACCCTGGATCCTATTAACTTGAACTTTCTATACATAGTAATAGATTCATCAGAATTTTAAGGGTGAAATTTTGAACTTATTTTTTACCAGAGTCATTAAACTTGAACTTTCTATATATACTAATAGATTCCATAGTTCAAGGTTGAACTTTTGAAATTATTTTTGCCTAAGACTATTTGAACTTGAACTTTCTATATACGAATAGAATCCTTCTGTAGTTTCATCAGTAGTTGAAGGATGACTTTCTTTTGAAAAATTAAACTCTGACCCTGGATCCTATGAACTTGAACTTTCTATACATAGTAATAGATTCATCAGTAGTTCAAGGGTGAAAATTTGAACTAATTTTTTAACAGAGTCTTTGAACTTGAACTTTCTAAGTATACTAATAGATTCCATAGTTCAAGGATTATCATTTGAACTTATTTATGCCTAAGACTATTTGAACTTGAACTTTCTATATACAAATAGAATCCTTCTGTAGTTTCATCAGGAGTTGAAGGATGACTTTCTTTTGAAAAAAAAAAAAAAATTCTGACCCTGGATCCTGTGAACTTGAACTTTCTATACATACTGATAGATTCCCTTATTCAAGGATGATCATTTGAACTTATTTTTGCTTCAGGCTATTTGAACTTGAATTTTCTATATACAAATAGAATCCTTCTGTAGTTTCATCAGGAGTTGAAGGATGACTTTATTTTGAAAAATAAAAAATCTGATCCTGGATCCTATGAAATTGAAGTTTCTATAAATAGTAATAGATTCATCAGTAGTTCAAGTGTGAAATTTTGATTACATTTTTTTGGCCAAGGAGTGTTTGAACTTTAAATGTATAAACTCACTTATGGCTTTATGGTGTTTCTTCAGAAGTTCAAACATGACTTTTTGAAGAAAAAAATCTGAACTTGAACTTTCTATACATATTAATAGATTCATCAGTAGTTCCAGTGTGAAATTTTGAATACATTTTTTGGCCAAGGAGTCTTTGAACATTAAATGTAATAAACAGACTTATGACTTTTATGGTGTTTCTTCAGAATTTTCAACATGACGTTTTTAAAAAAATAAAATAAAATAAAAACTGACCCTGGATTCTGTGAACTTGACCTTTCAATGCATACCAATAGACTTGTTCTGTTGTTTCATATGTAGTTCAAGAATGATGTTTTGAATTTATTTTTACCAGAGTGTTTGAACTTGAACTTTCTATATATACTAATAGATTCCCTCGTTCAAGGATGAACTTTTGAAATTATTTTTGCCTAAGACTATTTGAACTTGAACTTTCTATATACAAATAGAATCCTTCTGTAGATTCATCAGGAGTTGAAGGATGACTTTTTTTGAAAAATTAAAATTCTGACCATGGATCCTATGAACTTGAACTTTCTATACATAGTAACAGATTCATCAATAGGTTAAATGTATAAACTCACTTATGGCTTTATGGTGTTTCTTCAGGAGATTAAACATGACTTTTTGAAAAAAAAAATCTGAGCCTGGATTCTGTGAACTTGACCTTTCTATGCATACCAATAGACACTTTCTGTTGTTTCATGTGTGGTTCAAGAATGAAGTTTTGTATTTCTTTTTACCAGAGTGTATGAACTTGAACTTTCTATATATACTAATAGATTCCATAGTTCAAGGATGAACTTTTAAACTTATTTGTGCCTGAGACTATTTGAACTTGAACTTTCTATATACAAATAGAACCCTTCTGTAGTTTCATTAGGAGTTGAAGGATGACTTTCTTTTGAAAAATAAAAATTCAGACCCTGGATCCTATGAACTTGAACTTTCTATACATAGTAATAGATTCATCAGTGTTTCAAGGGTGAAATTTTGAACTTATTTTTTAACAGAGTCTTTGAACTTGAACTTTCTATATATACTAATAGATTCCATAGTTCAAGGATGATCATTTGAACTTATTTATGCCTAAGACTATTTGAACTTGAACTTTCTATATATAAATAGAATCCTTCTGTAGTTTCATCAGGAGTCGAAGGATGACTTTTTTTGAAAAAAAAAACATTCTGATCCTGGATCCTATGAACTTGAACTTTCTATACATAGTAATAGATTCATCAGTAGTTCAAGTGTGAAATTTTGAGTACATTTTTTGGCCAAGGAGTGTTTGAACTTTAAATGTATAAACTCACTTATGGCTTTATGGTGTTTCTTCAGAAGTTCAAACATGACTTTTTGAAGAAAAAAATCTGAACTTGAACTTTCTATACATATTAATAGATTCATCAGTAGTTCCAGTGTGAAATTTTGAATACATTTTTTGGCCAAGGAGTCTTTGAACATTAAATGTAATAAACAGACTTATGACTTTTACGGTGTTTCTTCAGAATTTTAAACATGACGTTTAAAAAAAAAAAAAAAAAAACTGACCCTGGATTCTGTGAACTTGACCTTTCAATGCATACCAATAGACTTGTTCTGTTGTTTCATATGTAGTTCAAGAATGAAGTTTTGAACTTATTTTTACCAGAGTGTTTGAACTTGAACTTTCTATATATACTAATAGATTCCCTCGTTCAAGGATGAACTTTTGAAATTATTTTTGCCTAAGACTATTTCAACTTGAACTTTCTATGTACAAATAGAATCCTTCTGTAGATTCATCGGGAGTTGAAGGATGACTTTTTTTGAAAAATAAAAATTCTGACCATGGATCCTATGAACTTGAACTTTCTATACATAGTAACAGATTCATCAATACTTTAAATGTATAAACTCACTTATGGTTTTATGGTGTTTCTTCAGAAGTTCAAACATGACTTTTTGAAAAAAAAAATCTCAGCCTGGATTCTGTGAACTTGACCTTTCTATACATACCAATTCCAACCTTCTGTTGTTTCATGCGTGGTTCAAGAATGAAGTTTTGTATTTCTTTTTACCAGAGTGTTTGAACTCGAACTTTCTATATATACTAATAGATTCCCTCATTCAAGAATGAACTTTTGAACTTATTTTTGCCTAAGAGTATTTGAACTTGAACTTTCTTTATAAGATAGAATCCTTCTGTAGTTTCATCAGTAGTTGAAGGATGAGTTTCTTTTAAAAATTCTGACCCTGGATCCTATTAACTTGAACTTTCTATACATAGTAATAGATTCATCAGAATTTTAAGGGTGAAATTTTTAACTTATTTTTTACCAGAGTCTTTGAACTTGAACTTTCTAAGTATACTAATAGATTCCATAGTTGAAGGATGATCATTTGAACTTATTTATGCCTAAGACTATTTGAACTTGAATTTTCTATATACAAATAGAATCCTTCTGTAGATTCATCAGGAGTCGAAGGATGACTTTTTTTTGAAAAATATAAATTCTGACCTTGGATCCTATGAACTTGAACTTTCTTCATAGTAATAGATTCATCAGTATTTCAAGGGTGAAATTTTGAACTTATTTTTTAACAGAGTCTATGAACTTGAACTTTCTAAATATACTAATAGATTCCATCGTTCAAGGATGATCATTTGAACTTATTTTGCCTAAGACTATTTGAACTTGAACTTTCTTTATACAAATAGAATCCTTCTGTAGTTTCATCAGGAGTTGAAGGATGACTTTCTTTTGGAAAATAAAAATTCTGTTCCTGGATCCTATGAACTTGAACTTTCTATACATAGTAATAGATTCATCAGTATTTCAAGGGTGAAATTTTGAACTTATTTTTTAACAGAGTGTTTGAACTTGAACTTTCTATATATACTAATAGATTGCCTCGTTCAAGGATGAACTTTTGAACTTATTTTTGCCTGAGTATTTAAACTTGAACTTTCTTTTTACGAATAGAATCCTTCTGTAGTTTCATCAGGAGTTAAAGGATGACTTTAAAAAAAAAAAAAAATTCTGACCCTGGATCCTATGAACTTGAACTTTCTATACATAGTCATAGATTCATCAGTAGTTCAAGTGTGAAATTTTGAATACATTTTTTGGTCAAGGAGTGTTTTGTTTGAACTTTAAATGTATAAACTCACTTATGGCTTTATGAAGTTTCTTCAGAAGTTCAAACATGACTTTTTGAAAGAAAAAAATCTGAGCCTGGATTCTGGGAACTTGATCTTTCTATGCATTTCTATGTAGACACCTTCTGTTGTTTCATGTGTGGTTCAAGAATGAAGTTTTGTAATTCTTTTTACCAGAGTGTATGAACTTGAACTTTCTATATATACTAATAGATTCCATAGTTCAAGGATGATCATTTGAACTTATTTATGCCTAAGACTATTTGAACATTCTATATATGAATAGAATCCTTCTGTAGTTTCATCAGGAGTCGAAGGATGACTTTTTTTGAAAAATAAAAATTCTGACTTTGGATCCTATGAACTTGAACTTTCTATACATAGTAATAGATTCATCAGTAGTTCAAGTGTGAAATTTTGAATACATTGTTTGGCCAAGGAGTGTTAGAACTTTAAATGTATAAACTCACTTATGGCTTTATGGTGTTTCTTCAGAAGTTCAAACATGACTTTTTGAAGAAAAAAATCTGAACTTGAACCTTCTATACATATTAATAGATTCATCAGTAGTTCCAGTGTGAAATTTTGAATACATTTTTTGGCCAAGGAGTCTTTGAACATTAAATGTAATAAACAGACTTATGACTTTTATGGTGTTTCTTCAGAATTTTAAACATGACGTTTAAAAAAAAAAAAACTGACGCTGGATTCTGTGAACTTGACCTTTCAATGCATACCAAAAGACTTCTGTTGTTTCATGCGTAGTTCAAGAATGAAGTTTTGAATTTATTTTTACCAGAGTGTTTGAACTTTCTACATATACTAATAGATTCACTCGTTCAAGGATGAACTTTTGAAATTATTTTTGCCTAAGACTATTTGAACTTGAACTTTCTATGTACAAATAGAATCCTTCTGTAGATTCATCAGGAGTTGAAGGATGACTTTTTTTGAAAAATAAAAATTCTGACCATGGATCCTATGAACTTGAACTATCTATACATAGTAATAGATTCATCAGTAGTTTAAATGTATAAACTCACTTATGGCTTTATGGTGTTTCTTCAGGATATCAAACATGACTTTTTGAAAAAAAAATCTGAGCCTGGATTCTGAGAACTTGACCTTTCTATGCATACCATTTCTGCCAATTCCAATACCTTCTGTTGTTTCATGCGTGGTTCAAGAATGAAGTTTTGTATTTCTTTTTACCAGAGTGTTTGAACTCAAACTTTCTATATATACTAATAGATTCCCTCATTCAAGGATGAACTTTTGAACTTATTTTTGCCTAAGAGTATTTGAACTTGAACTTTCTTTATAAGATAGAATCCTTCTGTAGTTTACATTTACATTTATGCATTTAGCAGACGCTTTTATCCAAAGCGATTTACAACTCAGGAGAACAGGAAGCGATCCGTCAAGAAGAGGCAACGAAACACAAAAAGTGCCCTAAATACTAAGATTTGTACACTGCTCAGAGTAGCAAAGACCAGAAAAGGAAAGAAGAAATGAGAAATAGAGGGGGAAATAATTTTTTTTATTTATTTTTATTTTATTTATTTTTTTATATAAGATTAAGTGCTCATGGTTTCATCAGTAGTTGAAGGATGAGTTTCTTTTAAACATTCTGACCCTGGATCCTATTAACTTGAAGTGCTCATAGTTTCATCAGTAGTTGAAGGATGAGTTTCTTTTAAAAATTCTGACCCTGGATCCTATTAACTTGAACTTCCTATACATAGTAATAGATTCATCAGAATTTTAAGGGTGAAATTTTGAACTTATTTTTTACCAGAGACATTAAACTTGAACTTTCTATATGTACTAATAGATTCCATAGTTCAAGGTTGAACTTTTGAAATTATTTTTGCCTAAGACTATTTGAACTAGAACTTTCTATATACGAATAGAATCCTTCTGTAGTTTCATCAGTAGTTGAAGAATGACTTTTTAAAAAAAAAAAATTAAAACTCTGACCCTGGATTCTATGAACTTGAACTTTCTATACATAGTAATAGATTCATCAGAATTTTAAGGGTGACATTTTGAACTTATTTTTTACCAGAGTCATTAAACTTGAACTTTCTATATATACTAATAGATTCCATAGTTCAAGGTTGAACTTTTGAAATTATTTTTGCCTAAGACTATTTGAACTTGAACTTTCTATATACGAATAGAATCCTTCTGTAGTTTCATCAGTAGTTGAAGAATGACTTTTTTTTGAAAAATAAAAATTTTGATCCTGGATCCTATGAACTTGAACTTTCTTCATAGTAATAGATTCATCAGTATTTCAAGGGTGAAATTTTGAACTTATTTTTTAACAGAGTCTATGAACTTGAACTTTCTAAATATACTAATAGATTCCATCGTTCAAGGATGATCATTTGAACTTATTTTGCCTAAGACTATTTGAACTTGAACTTTCTATATACAAATAGAATCCTTCTGTAGTTTCATCAGGAGTTGAAGGATGACTTTCTTTTGGAAAATAAAAATTCTGTTCCTGGATCCTATGAACTTGAACTTTCTATACACAGTAATAGATTCATCAGTATTTCAAGGGTGAAATTTTGAACTTATTTTTTAACAGAGTGTTTGAACTTGAACTTTCTACATATACTAATAGATTGCCTCGTTCAAGGATGAACTTTTGAACTTATTTTTGCCTGAGTATTTAAACTTGAACTTTCTTTTTACGAATAGAATCCTTCTGTAGTTTCATCAGGAGTTAAAGGATGACTTTAAAAAAAAAAAAATTCTGACCCTGGATCCTATGAACTTGAACTTTCTATACATAGTCATAGATTCATCAGTAGTGCAAGTGTGAAATTTTGAATACATTTTTTGGTCAAGGAGTGTTTTGTTTGAACTTTAAATGTATAAACTCACTTATGGCTTTATGGTGTTTCTTCAGAAGTTCAAACATGACTTTTTGAAAGAAAAAAATCTGAGCCTGGATTCTGGGAACTTGATCTTTCTATGCATTTCTATGCAGACACCTTCTGTTGTTTCATGTGTGGTTCAAGAATGAAGTTTTGTAATTCTTTTTACCAGAGTGTATGAACTTGAACTTTCTATATATACTAATAGATTCCATTGTTCAAGGATGATCATTTGAACTTATTTATGCCTAAGACTATTTGAACTTGAACTTTCTATATATGAATAGAATCCTTCTGTAGTTTCATCAGGAGTCGAAGGATGACTTTTTTTGAAAAATAAAAATTCTGACTTTGGATCCTATGAACTTGAACTTTCTATACATAGTAATAGATTCATCAGTAGTTCAAGTGTGAAATTTTGATCACATTGTTTGGCCAAGGAGTGTTAGAACTTTAAATGTATAAACTCACTTATGGCTTTATGGTGTTTCTTCAGAAGTTCAAACATGACTTTTTGAAGAAAAAAATCTGAACTTGAACCTTCTATACATATTAATAGATTCATCAGTAGTTCCAGTGTGAAATTTTGAATACATTTTTTGGCCAAGGAGTCTTTGAACATTAAATGTAATAAACAGACTTATGACTTTTATGGTGTTTCTTCAGAATTTTAAACATGACGTTTAAAAAAAAAAAAAAACTGACGCTGGATTCTGTGAACTTGACCTTTCAATGCATACCAATAGACTTCTGTTGTTTCATGCGTAGTTCAAGAATGAAGTTTTGAATTTATTTTTACCAGAGTGTTTGAACTTTCTACATATACTAATAGATTCACTCGTTCAAGGATGAACTTTTGAAATTATTTTTGCCTAAGACTATTTGAACTTGAACTTTCTATGTACAAATAGAATCCTTCTGTAGATTCATCAGGAGTTGAAGGATGACTTTTTTTAAAACATAAAAATTCTGACCATGGATCCTATGAACTTGAACTATCTATACATAGTAATAGATTCATCAGTAGTTTAAATGTATAAACTCACTTATGGCTTTATGGTGTTTCTTCAGGATATCAAACATGACTTTTTGAAAAAAAAATCTGAGCCTGGATTCTGTGAACTTGACCTTTCTATGCATACCATTTCTGCCAATTCCAATACCTTCTGTTGTTTCATGCGTGGTTCAAGAATGAAGTTTTGTATTTCTTTTTACCAGAGTGTTTGAACTCAAACTTTCTATATATACTAATAGATTCCCTCATTCAAGGATGAACTTTTGAACTTATTTTTGCCTAAGAGTATTTGAACTTGAACGTTCTTTATAAGATAGAATCCTTCTGTAGTTTACATTTACATTTATGCATTTAGCAGACGCTTTTATCCAAAGCGATTTACAACTCAGGAGAACAGGAAGCGATCCGTCAAGAAGAGGCAACGAAACACAAAAAGTGCCCTAAATACTAAGATTTGTACACTGCTCAGAGTAGCAAAGACCAGAAAAGGAAAGAAGAAATGAGAAATAGAGGGGGAAATAATTTTTTTATTTATTTTTATTTTATTTTATTTTTTATATAAGATTAAGTGCTCATGGTTTCATCAGTAGTTGAAGGATGAGTTTCTTTTAAACATTCTGACCCTGGATCCTATTAACTTGAAGTGCTCATAGTTTCATCAGTAGTTGAAGGATGAGTTTCTTTTAAAAATTCTGACCCTGGATCCTATTAACTTGAACTTCCTATACATAGTAATAGATTCATCAGAATTTTAAGGGTGAAATTTTGAACTTATTTTTTACCAGAGTCATTAAACTTGAACTTTCTATATATACTAATAGATTCCATAGTTCAAGGTTGAACTTTTGAAATTATTTTTGCCTAAGACTATTTGAACTAGAACTTTCTATATACGAATAGAATCCTTCTGTAGTTTCATCAGTAGTTGAAGAATGACTTTTAAAAAAAAAAATTAAAACTCTGACCCTGGATCCTATGAACTTGAACTTTCTATACATAGTAATAGATTCATCAGAATTTTAAGGGTGAAATTTTGAACTTATTTTTTACCAGAGTCATTAAACTTGAACTTTCTATATATACTAATAGATTCCATAGTTCAAGGTTGAACTTTTGAAATTATTTTTGCCTAAGACTATTTGAACTTGAACTTTCTATATACGAATAGAATCCTTCTGTAGTTTCATCAGTAGTTGAAGAATGACTTTTTTTTGAAAAATAAAAATTCTGATCCTGGATCCTATGAACTTGAACTTTCTATACATAGTAATAGATTCATCAGTATTTCGAGGGTGAAATTTTGAACTTATTTTTTAACAGAGTCTTTGAACTTGAACTTTCTATATATACTAATAGATTCCATCGTTCAAGGATGATCATTTGAACTTATTTTTGCCTAAGACTATTTGAACTTGAACTTTCTATATACAAACAGAATCCTTCTGTAGTTTCATCAGGAGTTGAAGGATGACTTTCTTTTGAAAAATAAAAATTCTGATCCTGGATCCTACGAACTTGAACTTTCTATACATAGTAATAGATTCATCAGTAGTTGAAGTGTGAAATATTGATTACATTTTTTTGGCCAAGGAGTGTTTGAACTTTAAATGTATAAACTCACTTATGGCTTTATGGTGTTTCTTCAGAAGTTCAAACATGACTTTTTGGGAAAAAAAATAATAATCTGAGAATGGGTTTTGTGAACTTGACATTTTTATGCATACCAATAGACTCATTCTGTTGTTTCACGCGTAGTTCAAGAATGAAGTTTTGTATTTCTTTTTACCAGAGTGTTTGAACTCGAACTTTCTATATATACTAATAGATTCCCTCATTCAATGATGAACTTTTGAACTTATTTTTGCCTAAGAGTATTTGAACTTGAACGTTCTTTATAAGATAGAATCCTTCTGTAGTTTACATTTACATTTATGCATTTAGCAGACGCTTTTATCCAAAGCGATTTACAACTCAGGAGAACAGGAAGCGATCCGTCAAGAAGAGGCAACGAAACACAAAAAGTGCCCTAAATACTAAGATTTGTACACTGCTCAGAGTAGCAAAGACCAGAAAAGGAAAGAAGAAATGAGAAATAGAGGGGGAAATAATTTTTTTATTTATTTTTATTTTATTTTATTTTTTATATAAGATTAAGGGCTCATGGTTTCATCAGTAGTTGAAGGATGAGTTTCTTTTAAACATTCTGACCCTGGATCCTATTAACTTGAAGTGCTCATAGTTTCATCAGTAGTTGAAGGATGAGTTTCTTTTAAAAATTCTGACCCTGGATCCTATTAACTTGAACTTCCTATACATAGTAATAGATTCATCAGAATTTTAAGGGTGAAATTTTGAACTTATTTTTTACCAGAGTCATTAAACTTGAACTTTCTATATATACTAATAGATTCCATAGTTCAAGGTTGAACTTTTGAAATTATTTTTGCCTAAGACTATTTGAACTAGAACTTTCTATATACGAATAGAATCCTTCTGTAGTTTCATCAGTAGTTGAAGAATGACTTTTAAAAAAAAAAATTAAAACTCTGACCCTGGATCCTATGAACTTGAACTTTCTATACATAGTAATAGATTCATCAGAATTTTAAGGGTGAAATTTTGAACTTATTTTTTACCAGAGTCATTAAACTTGAACTTTCTATATATACTAATAGATTCCATAGTTCAAGGTTGAACTTTTGAAATTATTTTTGCCTAAGACTATTTGAACTTGAACTTTCTATATACGAATAGAATCCTTCTGTAGTTTCATCAGTAGTTGAAGAATGACTTTTTTTTGAAAAATAAAAATTCTGATCCTGGATCCTATGAACTTGAACTTTCTATACATAGTAATAGATTCATCAGTATTTCGAGGGTGAAATTTTGAACTTATTTTTTAACAGAGTCTTTGAACTTGAACTTTCTATATATACTAATAGATTCCATCGTTCAAGGATGATCATTTGAACTTATTTTTGCCTAAGACTATTTGAACTTGAACTTTCTATATACAAACAGAATCCTTCTGTAGTTTCATCAGGAGTTGAAGGATGACTTTCTTTTGAAAAATAAAATTCTGATCCTGGATCCTACGAACTTGAACTTTCTATACATAGTAATAGATTCATCAGTAGTTGAAGTGTGAAATATTGATTACATTTTTTTGGCCAAGGAGTGTTTGAACTTTAAATGTATAAACTCACTTATGGCTTTATGGTGTTTCTTCAGAAGTTCAAACATGACTTTTTGGGAAAAAAAATAATAATCTGAGAATGGGTTTTGTGAACTTGACATTTTTATGCATACCAATAGACTCATTCTGTTGTTTCACGCGTAGTTCAAGAATGAAGTTTTGTATTTCTTTTTACCAGAGTGTTTGAACTCGAACTTTCTATATATACTAATAGATTCTCTCATTCAATGATGAACTTTTGAACTTATTTTTGCCTAAGAGTATTTGAACTTGAACTTTCTTTATAAGATAGAATCTTTCAGTAGTTTCATCAGGAGTTGAAGGATGAGTTTCTTTTAAAAATTCTGACCCTGGATCCTATGAACTTGAACTTTCTATACATAGTAATGATTCATCAGTATTTCAAGGGTGAAATTTTGAACTTATTTTTTAACAGAGTCTTTGAACTTGAACTTTCTATATATACTAATAGATTCCATCGTTCAAGGATGATCATTTGAACTTATTTTTGCCTAAGACTATTTGAACTTGAACTTTCTATATACAAACAAAATCCTTCTGTAGTTTCATCAGGAGTTGAAGGATGACTTTCTTTTGAAAAATAAAAATTCTGATCCTGGATCCTATGAACTTGAACTTTCTACACATAGTAATAGATTCATCAGTAGTTGAAGTGTGAAATTTTGAATAAATTTTTTGGCCAAGGAGTGTTTTGTTTGAACTTTAAATGTTTAAACTCACTTATGGTTTTATGGTGTTTCTTCAGAAGTTCAAACTTGACTTTTTGAAGAAAAAAAATCTGTGCAATGCAAAGGCACCGTCTCTTCGGTGCAAAACGAGTTTTTTATGCAATGCAAATCAAAAGCAATAATCTCCTCATTGCACAAGATATTTTGCATGCAAATGCAATGCAGAATAACTAATCTTTAGTTAATCTCTCAGTGCTCAGCGATTTAAATATGCAATGCATTAGAAACCACTAATTTCTTAAATGCACAAAAGGTTTTTGTATGCAATGCATGCAAAAGTCTTCTATGCACGAGTTTTTTCGTATGCAATGCAAAATCACTTATCTCTTTATTGCTTCGCGAATTCTTATATGCAAAGCAAAAGCGCTAATATCTTCATTGCACGAGATCTATGCAATGCAAAGGCACCGTCTCTTCGGTGCAATACGAGTTTTTTATGCAATGCAATGCAAAAGCAATAATCTCCTCATTGCACATTTTTTTTTGCATGTAAATGCAATGCAGATTAACTAATCTTATTGCACAAGTTTTTCCGTATTTAGTGCAATGCAAAAACTCGCAGTGCTCAGCGATTTAAATATGCAATGCATTAGAAACCACTAATTTCTTGAATGCACAAAAGATTTTTGTAGGCAATGTATGCAAAAGTCTTCTATGCACGAGTTTTTACGTATGCAATGCAATGCAATGCAAAAGCACTTATCTCTTTATTGCACCGCGAATTCTTATATGCAAAGCAAAAGCGCTAATATCTTCATTGCACGAGATCTATGCAATGCAAAGGAACCGTCTCTTCGGTGCAAAACGAGTTTTTTATGCAATGCAATTCAAAAGCAATAATCTCATCATTGCACAAGATTTTTTGCACGCAAAATGCAATGCAGAATAACTAATCTTATTGCACACGTTTATCCATATTCAATGCAATGCAAAAACACTTACTCTCAGTGCTCAGCGATTTAAAATGCAATGCATTAGAAACCACTAATTTCTTAAATGCACAAAAGGTTTTTGTATGGCAACGCAGGCAAAAGTCTTTTATGCACGAGTTTTTTTCGTATGCAAATGCAATGCAATGCAATGCAAAAGTACTTATCACTTTATTGCACCACGAATTCTTATATGCAAAAAAAAGCGCTAATATCTTCATTACACGAAATCTTATGCAATGAAAAGGCACTGTATCTTCGGTGCAAAGCGAGTTTTTTATGCAATGCAATGCAAAAGCAATAATCTCCTCATTGCACAAGATTTTTGCATGCAAATGCAATGCAGAATAAGCGCTAATATCTTCATTGCACGAGATCTTATGCAATGAAAAGGCACTGTCTCTTCGGTGCAAAGCGAGTTTTTTGTGCAATGCGAGGCAAAAGCAATAATCTCCTCATTGCACAAGATTTTTTGCAAGCAAATGCAATGCAGAATAACTAATCTTATTACACACGTTTTTCCGTATTCAATGCAATGCAAAACCACTCACTCTCAGTGCACAGCGAATTAAATATGCAATTCATTTGAAACCACTAATTTCTTGAATGCACAAAAGATTTCTGTATGCAATGCATGCAAAAGTTTTCTATGCACGAGTTTTTTCGTATGCAAAGCAATGCAATGCAAAAGCACTTATCTCTTTATTGCACCGCGAACTCTTATATGCAAAAAAAAGCGCTAATATCTTCATTACACGAAATCTTATGCAATGAAAAGGCACTGTATCGTCGGTGCAAAGCGAGTTTTTTATGCAATGCAATGCAAAAGCAATAGTCTCCTCATTGCACAAGATTTTTTGCATGCAAATAAAATGCAGAATAACTAATCTTAATGCACACATTTTTCCGTATTCAATGCAATGCAAACACTTACTCTCAGTGCAAGGCGATTTAAATATGCAATGCATTAGAAACCACGAATTTCTTGAATGCACAAACGATTTTTGTATGCAATGCATGCAAATGTTTTCTATGCACGAGTTTTTTCGTATGCAAAGCAATGCAATGCAAAAGCACTTATCTCTTAATTGCACCACGAATTCTTATATGCAAAAAAGCGCTAATTCATTGCACGATATCTTATGCAATGAAAAGGCACTGTATCTTCGGTGCAAAGCGAGTTTTTTATGCAATGCAATGCAAAAGCAATAATCTCCTCATTGCACAAGATTTTTTGCATGCAAATGCAATGCAGAATAAGCGCTAATATCTTCATTGCACGAGATCTTATGCAATGAAAAGGCACTGTCTCTTCGGTGCACAGCGAATTAAATATGCAATTCATTTGAAACCAATAATTTCTTGAATGCACAAAAGATTTTTGTATGCAATGCATGCAAAAGTTTTCTATGCACGAGTTTTTTCGTATGCAAAGCAATGCAATGCAAAAGCACTTATCTCTTTATTGCACCGCGAATTCTTATATGCAAAAAAAGCGCTAATATCTTCATTACACGAAATCTTATGCAATGAAAAGGCACTGTATCGTCGGTGCAAAGCGAGTTTTTTATGCAATGCAATGCAAAAGCAATAGTCTCCTCATTGCACAAGATTTTTTGCATGCAAATAAAATGCAGAATAACTAATCTTAATGCACACATTTTTCCGTATTCAATGCAATGCAAACACTTACTCTCAGTGCACAGCGATTTAAATATGCAATGCATTAGAAACCACTAATTTCTTGAATGCACAAAAGATTTTTTATTGCAATGCATTCAAAAGTTTTCTATGCACGAGTTTTTTCGTATGCAAAGCAATGCAATGCAAAAGCACGAATCTCTTAATTGCACCACGAATTCTTATATGCAAAAAAAGCGCTAATATCTTCATTGCACGATATCTTATGCAATGAAAAGGCACTGTATCTTCGGTGCAAAGCGATTGTTTTATGCAATACAATGCAAAAGCAATAATCTCCTCATTGCACAAGATTTTTTGCATGCAAAGGCAATGCAGAATAAGCGCTATTATCTTCATTGCACGAGATCTTATGCAATGAAAAGGCACTGTCTCTTCGGTGTGCAAAGTGAGTTTTTTGTGCAATGCGATGCAAAAGCAATAATCTCCTCATTGCACAAGATTTTTTGCAAGCAAATGCAATGCAGAATAACCTATCTTATTACCCACGTTTTTTCGTATTCAATGCAATGCAAAACCACTCACTCTCAGTGCACAGCGATTTAAATATGCAATGCATTTGAAACCACTAATTTCTTGAATGCACAAAAGATTTTTGTATGCAATGCATGCAAAAGTTTTCTATGCACGAGTTTTTTCGTATGCAAAGCAATGCAATGCAAAAGCACTTATCTCGTTATTGCACCGCGAATTCTTATATGCAAAAAAAAGCGCTAATATCTTCATTACACGAAATCTTATGCAATGAAAAGGCACTGTTTCGTCGGTGCAAAGCGAGTTTTTTATGCAATGCAATGCAGAAGCAATAATCTCCTCATTGCACAAGATTTTTTGCATGCAAATAAAATGCAGAATAATTTAATCTTAATGCACAAATATTCCGTATTCAATGCAATGCAAAACACTTACTCTCAGTGCACAGCGATTTAAATATGCAATGCATTAGAAACCAATAATTTCTTGAATGCACAAAAGATTTTTGTAGGCAATGTCGTATGCAATGCAATGCAATGCAATGCAATGCAAAAGTACTTATCACTTTATTTCACCGCGAATTCTTATATGCAAAGCAAAAGCGGTAATATCTTCATTGCACGAGATCTATGCAATGCAAAGGCACAGTCTCTTCGGTGCAATGCGAGTTTTATATGCAATGCAAAAGCAATAATCTTCTCATTGCACAAGATTTTTTGCATGCAAATGCAATGCAGAATAACTAATCTTATTACACACGTTTTTCCGAATTCAATGCAATGCAAAAACACTCACTCTCAGTGCAAGGCGATTTAAACATGCAATGCATTTGAAACCACTAATTTCTTGAATGCACAAAAGATTTTTGTATGCAATGCATGCAAAAAATTTCTATGCACGAGTTTTTTCGTATGCAAAGCAATGCAATGCAAAAGAACGTATCTCTTTATTGCACCGCGAATTCTTATATGCAAAGCAAAAGCGCTATAATATCTTCATTGCACGAGATCTATGCAATGCAAAGGCACCGTCTCTTCGGTGCAAAACGAGTTTTTTATGCAATGCAATTCAAAATAATAATATCCTCATTGCACAATTTTTTTGCATGCAAATGCAATGCAGAAAACTAACTTTTTGCACACGTTTTTCCGTATTCAATGCAATGCAAAAACACTTACTCTCAGTCTCAGCGATTTAAATACACAATGCATTAGAAACCACTAATTTCTTAAATGCACAAAAGGTTTTTGTATGCATTGCATGCAAAAGTATTCTATGCACGAGTTTTTTCGTATGCAATGCAAAAGCAACAATCTCCTCATTGCACAAGATTTTTTTTGCATGCAAATGCAATGCAGAATAACTAATCTTATTGCCAAGTTTTTCCGTATTCAATTAAATGAAAAAACACATTCTCAGTGCACAGCGACTTTAATGCAATGCAATGCAAAAACACTAATTTCTTCAATGCACAAAAGGTTTTTGTATGCAATAAATGCAAATGTCTTCTATGCACGAGTTTTTCCGTATGCAGTGCAATGCAATGCAAAGGCACTAATCTCTTCGTTGCACAGCGAAATTTTATATGCAATGGAAAAGCGCTAATTCTTAAATCCACAACGCTTTCTATGCAATGGAAAGGTACTGTCTCGTCGATGCACAGCGAATTTTTAATGCAATGCGATGCAAAAGGACTAATCTCTTCAATTTCTGACCAAATACGAATCCACAGAAGGTTTTTGTTTTTGTTTGTTTTTGTATAAAATCCTTCTGATATTAAATGGCCAGAAATATGTGTGAATTTTTGAATACATTTTTTGGCCAAGGAGTGTTTGAACTTTAAATGTATAAACAGACTTGTGACTTTTATGGTGTTTCTTCAGAAGTTCAAGCATGACTTTTGGAGAGAAAAAAACTGACCCTGGATTTTGTGAACTTGACCTTTCTATGCATACCAATAGACTCCTTCTGTTGTTTCATACGTAGTTCAAGAATGAAGTTTTGAATTTATTTTTACCAGTGTTGAACTTGAACTTTCTATATATACTAATAGATTCCCTCGTTCAAGGATGAACGTTTGAACTTATTTTTGCCTAAGAGTATTTGAACTGGAACTTTCTATATACGAATAGAATCCTTCTGTAGTTTCATCAGTAGTTGAAGGATGACTTTTTTTGAAAAATAAAAATTCTGACCCTGGATCCTATGAACTTGAACTTTCTATAAATAGTAATAGATTCATCAGTATTTCAAGAATGAAGTTTTGAATTTATTTTTACCAGTGTTGAACTTGAACTTTCTATATATACTATTAGATTCCCTCGTGCAAGGATGAACGTTTGAACTTATTTTTGCCTAAGAGTATTTGAACTTGAACTTTCTTTATAAGATAGAATCCTTCTGTAGTTTCATCAGTAGTTGAAGGATGAGTTTCTTTTAAAAATTCTGACCCTGGATCCTATGAACTTGAACTTTCTATACATACTAATAGATTCCCTCATTCAAGGATGATCATTTGAACTTATTTTTGCTTCAGACTATTTGAACTTGAATTTTCTATATACAAATAGAATCCTTCTGTAGTTTCATCAGGAGTTGAAGGATGACTTTATTTTGAAAAATAAAAAATCTGATCCTGGATCCTATGAAATTGAACTTTCTATATAGATTCCCTCGTTCAAGGAAGAACTTTTGAACTTATTTTTGCCTAAGAGTATTTAAACTTGAACTTTCTATACACAAATAGAATCCTTCTGTAGTTTCATCAGGAGTTGAAGGATGACTTTCTTTTGAAAAAAAAAAAAAATTCTGACCCTGGATCCTGTGAACTTGAACTTTCTATACATACTAATAGATTCCCTCATTCAAGGATGATCATTTGAACTTATTTTTGCTTCAGACTATTTGAACTTGAATTTTCTATATACAAATAGAATCCTTCTGTAGTTTCATCAGGAGTTGAAGGATGACTTTATTTTGAAAAATAAAAAATCTGATCCTGGATCCTATGAAATTGAACTTTCTATAAATAGTAATAGATTCATCAGTAGTTCAAGTGTGAAATTTTGATTACATTTTTTTGGCCAAGGAGTGTTTGAACTTTAAATGTATAAACTCACTTATGGCTTTATGGTGTTTCTTCAGAAGTTCAAACATGACTTTTTGAAGAAAAAAATCTGAACTTGAACTTTCTATACATATTAATAGATTCATCAGTAGTTCCAGTGTGAAATTTTGAATACATTTTTTTGGCCAAGGAGTCTTTGAACATTAAATGTAATAAACAGATTTATGACTTTTATGGTGTTTCTTCAGAATTTTCAACATGACGTTTTTAAAAAAAAAAAAAAAAAAAAAACTGACCCTGGATTCTGTGAACTTGACCTTTCAATGCATACCAATAGACTTGTTCTGTTGTTTCACATGTAGTTCAAGAATGATGTTTTGAATTTACTTTTACCAGAGTGTTTGAACTTGAACTTTCTATATATACTATTACAGGGGTCCTCAATCTCGGCCCTGGAGGGCCACTGTCCTTGCACAGTTTAGCTCCAACCCCAATCAAACACACCTGAAACAGCTAATCAATACATATAAAGGCAATGATTAGCATTGATTAGCTGGTTTAGGGGTGTTTGATTGGGGTTGGAGCTAATCTCTGCAGGGCAGTGGCCCTCCAGGGCCGAGATTGGGGGCCCCTGTACTAATAGATTCCCTCATTCAAGGATGAACTTTTGAAATTATTTTTGCCTAAGACTATTTGAACTTGAACTTTCTATATACAAATAGAATCCTTCTGTAGATTCATCAGGAGTTGAAGGATGACTTTTTTTGAAAAATTAAAATTCTGACCATGGATCCTATGAACTTGAACTTTCTATACATAGTAACAGATTCATCAATAGTTTAAATGTATAAACTCACTTATGGCTTTATGGTGTTTCTTCAGGAGATTAAACATGACTTTTTGAAAAAAAAAATCTGAGCCTGGATTCTGTGAACTTGACCTTTCTATGCATACCAATAGACACCTTTTGTTGTTTCATGCGTGGTTCAAGAATTAAGTTTTGTATTTCTTTTTACCAGAGTGTTTGAACTTGAACTTTCTATATAGATTCCCTCGTTCAAGGAAGAACTTTTGAACTTATTTTTGCCTAAGAGTATTTAAACTTGAACTTTCTATACACAAATAGAATCCTTCTGTAGCTTCATCAGGAGTTGAAGGATGACTTTCTTTTGAAAAAAAAAAAATTCTGACCCTGGATCCTGTGAACTTGTACTTTCTATACATCCTAATAGATTCCATCGTTCAAGGATGATCATTTGAACTTATTTTTGCTTCAGACTATTTGAACTTGAATTTTCTATATACAAATAGAATCCTTCTGTAGTTTCATCAGGAGTTGAAGGATGGCTTTATTTTGAAAAATAAAAAATCTGATCCTGGATCCTATGAAATTGAACTTTCTATACATAGTAATAGATTCATCAGTAGTTCAAGTGTGAAATTTTGATTACATTTTTTTGGCCAAGGAGTGTTTGAACTTTAAATGTATAAACTCACTTATGGCTTTATGGTGTTTCTTCAGAAGTTCAAACATGACTTTTTGAAAAAAATAATAATAATCTGAGAATGGGTTTTGTGAACTTGACATTTTTATGCATACCAATAGACTCATTCTGTTGTTTCACGCGTAGTTCAAGAATGAAGTTTTGTATTTCTTTTTACCAGAGTGTTTGAACTTGAACTTTCTACATATACTAATAGACTGCCTCGTTCAAGGATGAACTTTTGAACTTATTTTTGCCTGAGTATTTAAACTTGAACTTTCTTTTTACGAATAGAATCCTTAGTTTCATCAGGAGTTAAAGGATGACTTTAAAAAAAAAAAAAATTTGACCCTGGATCCTATGAACTTGAACTTTCTATACATAGTCATAAATTCATCAGTAGTTGAAGTGTGAAATTTTGAATACATTTTTTGGTCAAGGAGTGTTTTGTTTGAACTTTAAATGTATAAACTCACTTATGGCTTTATGGTGTTTCTTCAGAAGTTCAAACATGACTTTTTGAAAAAAAAAATCTGAGCCTGGATTCTGGGAACTTGATCTTTCTATGCATACCAATAGACACTTTCTGTTGTTTCATGTGTGGTTCAAGAATGAAGTTTTGTATTTCTTTTTACCAGAGTGTATGAACTTGAACTTTCTATATATACTAATAGATTCCATAGTTCAAGGATGAACTTTTAAACTTATTTGTGCCTGAGACTATTTGAACTTGAACTTTCTATATACAAATAGAACCCTTCTGTAGTTTCATTAGGAGTTGAAGGATGACTTTCTTTTGAAAAATAAAAATTCAGACCCTGGATCCTATGAACTTGAACTTTCTATACATAGTAATAGATTCATCAGTGTTTCAAGGGTGAAATTTTAAACTTATTTTTTAACAGAGTCTTTGAACTTGAACTTTCTATATATACTAATAGATTCCATAGTTCAAGGATGATCATTTGAACTTATTTATGCCTAAGACTATTTGAACTTGAACTTTCTATATATAAATAGAATCCTTCTGTAGTTTCATCAGGAGTCGAAGGATGACTTTTTTGGAAAAAAAAAACATTCTGATCCTGGATCCTATGAACTTGAACTTTCTATACATAGTAATAGATTCATCAGTAGTTCAAGTGTGAAATTTTGAGTACATTTTTTGGCCAAGGAGTGTTTGAACTTTAAATGTATAAACTCACTTATGGCTTTATGGTGTTTCTTCAGAAGTTCAAACATGACTTTTTGAAGAAAAAAATCTGAACTTGAACTTTCTATACATATTAATAGATTCATCAGTAGTTCCAGTGTGAAATTTTGAATACATTTTTTGGCCAAGGAGTCTTTGAACATTAAATGTAATAAACAGACTTATGACTTTTACGGTGTTTCTTCAGAATTTTAAACATGACGTTTAAAAAAAAAAAAAAAAAAACTGACCCTGGATTCTGTGAACTTGACCTTTCAATGCATACCAATAGACTTGTTCTGTTGTTTCATATGTAGTTCAAGAATGAAGTTTTGAACTTATTTTTACCAGAGTGTTTGAACTTGAACTTTCTATATATACTAATAGATTCCCTCGTTCAAGGATGAACTTTTGAAATTATTTTTGCCTAAGACTATTTCAACTTGAACTTTCTATGTACAAATAGAATCCTTCTGTAGATTCATCGGGAGTTGAAGGATGACTTTTTTTGAAAAATAAAAATTCTGACCATGGATCCTATGAACTTGAACTTTCTATACATAGTAATATCAGTAGTTTAAATGTATAAACTCACTTATGGCTTTATGGTGTTTCTTCAGGAGATCAAACATGACATTTTGAAAAAAAAAATCTGAGCCTGGATTCTGTGAACTTGACCTTTCTATGCATACCAATAGACACCTTCTGTTGTTTCATGCGTGGTTCAAGAATGAAGTTTTGTATTTCTTTTTACCAGAGTGTTTGAACTCAAACTTTCTATATATACTAATAGATTCCCTCATTCAAGGATGAACTTTTGAACTTATTTTTGCCTAAGAGTATTTTAACTTGAACTTTCTTTATAAGATTGAATCCTTCTGTAGTTTCATCAGTAGTTGAAGGATGAGTTTCTTTTAAAAATTATGACCCTGGATCCTATTAACTTGAACTTTCTATACATAGTAATAGATTCATCAGAATTTTAAGGGTGAAATTTTGAACTTATTTTTTACCAGAGTCATTAAACTTGAACTTTCTATATATACTAATAGATTCCATAGTTCAAGGTTGAACTTTT
The DNA here is from genome assembly GCF_024679245.1 of Pseudorasbora parva. Classification (NCBI taxonomy): domain Eukaryota; kingdom Metazoa; phylum Chordata; class Actinopteri; order Cypriniformes; family Gobionidae; genus Pseudorasbora; species Pseudorasbora parva. The sequence continues at coordinate 25,505,167 of NC_090180.1, read as the reverse complement.
GAAATTATTTTTGCCTAAGACTATTTGAACTTGAACTTTCTATATACGAATAGAATCCTTCTGTAGTTTCATCAGTAGTTGAAGGATGACTTTCTTTTGAAAAATTAAACTCTGACCCTGGATCCTATGAACTTGAACTTTCTATACATAGTAATAGATTCATCAGTAGTTCAAGGGTGAAAATTTGAACTAATTTTTTAACAGAGTCTTTGAACTTGAACTTTCTAAGTATACTAATAGATTCCATAGTTCAAGGATTATCATTTGAACTTATTTATGCCTAAGACTATTTGAACTTGAACTTTCTATATACAAATAGAATCCTTCTGTAGTTTCATCAGGAGTTGAAGGATGACTTTCTTTTGAAAAAAAAAAAAAATTCTGACCCTGGATCCTGTGAACTTGAACTTTCTATACATACTGATAGATTCCCTTATTCAAGGATGATCATTTTAACTTATTTTTGCTTCAGGCTATTTGAACTTGAATTTTCTATATACAAATAGAATCCTTCTGTAGTTTCATCAGGAGTTGAAGGATGACTTTATTTTGAAAAATAAAAAATCTGATCCTGGATCCTATGAAATTGAAGTTTCTATAAATAGTAATAGATTCATCAGTAGTTCAAGTGTGAAATTTTGATTAAATTTTTTTGGCCAAGGAGTGTTTGAACTTTAAATGTATAAACTCACTTATGGCTTTATGGTGTTTCTTCAGAAGTTCAAACATGACTTTTTGAAGAAAAAAATCTGAACTTGAACTTTCTATACATATTAATAGATTCATCAGTAGTTCCAGTGTGAAATTTTGAATACATTTTTTGGCCAAGGAGTCTTTGAACATTAAATGTAATAAACAGACTTATGACTTTTATGGTGTTTCTTCAGAATTTTCAACATGACGTTTTTAAAAAAATAAAATAAAATAAAAACTGACCCTGGATTCTGTGAACTTGACCTTTCAATGCATACCAATAGACTTGTTCTGTTGTTTCATATGTAGTTCAAGAATGATGTTTTGAATTTATTTTTACCAGAGTGTTTGAACTTGAACTTTCTATATATACTAATAGATTCCCTCGTTCAAGGATGAACTTTTGAAATTATTTTTGCCTAAGACTATTTGAACTTGAACTTTCTATATACAAATAGAATCCTTCTGTAGATTCATCAGGAGTTGAAGGATGACTTTTTTTGAAAAATTAAAATTCTGACCATGGATCCTATGAACTTGAACTTTCTATACATAGTAACAGATTCATCAATAGGTTAAATGTATAAACTCACTTATGGCTTTATGGTGTTTCTTCAGGAGATTAAACATGACTTTTTGAAAAAAAAAATCTGAGCCTGGATTCTGTGAACTTGACCTTTCTATGCATACCAATAGACACTTTCTGTTGTTTCATGTGTGGTTCAAGAATGAAGTTTTGTATTTCTTTTTACCAGAGTGTATGAACTTGAACTTTCTATATATACTAATAGATTCCATAGTTCAAGGATGAACTTTTAAACTTATTTGTGCCTGAGACTATTTGAACTTGAACTTTCTATATACAAATAGAACCCTTCTGTAGTTTCATTAGGAGTTGAAGGATGACTTTCTTTTGAAAAATAAAAATTCAGACCCTGGATCCTATGAACTTGAACTTTCTATACATAGTAATAGATTCATCAGTGTTTCAAGGGTGAAATTTTGAACTTATTTTTTAACAGAGTCTTTGAACTTGAACTTTCTATATATACTAATAGATTCCATAGTTCAAGGATGATCATTTGAACTTATTTATGCCTAAGACTATTTGAACTTGAACTTTCTATATATAAATAGAATCCTTCTGTAGTTTCATCAGGAGTCGAAGGATGACTTTTTTTGAAAAAAAAAACATTCTGATCCTGGATCCTATGAACTTGAACTTTCTATACATAGTAATAGATTCATCAGTAGTTCAAGTGTGAAATTTTGAGTACATTTTTTGGCCAAGGAGTGTTTGAACTTTAAATGTATAAACTCACTTATGGCTTTATGGTGTTTCTTCAGAAGTTCAAACATGACTTTTTGAAGAAAAAAATCTGAACTTGAACTTTCTATACATATTAATAGATTCATCAGTAGTTCCAGTGTGAAATTTTGAATACATTTTTTGGCCAAGGAGTCTTTGAACATTAAATGTAATAAACAGACTTATGACTTTTACGGTGTTTCTTCAGAATTTTAAACATGACGTTTAAAAAAAAAAAAAAAAACTGACCCTGGATTCTGTGAACTTGACCTTTCAATGCATACCAATAGACTTGTTCTGTTGTTTCATATGTAGTTCAAGAATGAAGTTTTGAACTTATTTTTACCAGAGTGTTTGAACTTGAACTTTCTATATATACTAATAGATTCCCTCGTTCAAGGATGAACTTTTGAAATTATTTTTGCCTAAGACTATTTCAACTTGAACTTTCTATGTACAAATAGAATCCTTCTGTAGATTCATCGGGAGTTGAAGGATGACTTTTTTTGAAAAATAAAAATTCTGACCATGGATCCTATGAACTTGAACTTTCTATACATAGTAACAGATTCATCAATACTTTAAATGTATAAACTCACTTATGGTTTTATGGTGTTTCTTCAGAAGTTCAAACATGACTTTTTGAAAAAAAAAATCTCAGCCTGGATTCTGTGAACTTGACCTTTCTATACATACCAATTCCAACCTTCTGTTGTTTCATGCGTGGTTCAAGAATGAAGTTTTGTATTTCTTTTTACCAGAGTGTTTGAACTCGAACTTTCTATATATACTAATAGATTCCCTCATTCAAGAATGAACTTTTGAACTTATTTTTGCCTAAGAGTATTTGAACTTGAACTTTCTTTATAAGATAGAATCCTTCTGTAGTTTCATCAGTAGTTGAAGGATGAGTTTCTTTTAAAAATTCTGACCCTGGATCCTATTAACTTGAACTTTCTATACATAGTAATAGATTCATCAGAATTTTAAGGGTGAAATTTTTAACTTATTTTTTACCAGAGTCTTTGAACTTGAACTTTCTAAGTATACTAATAGATTCCATAGTTGAAGGATGATCATTTGAACTTATTTATGCCTAAGACTATTTGAACTTGAATTTTCTATATACAAATAGAATCCTTCTGTAGATTCATCAGGAGTCGAAGGATGACTTTTTTTTGAAAAATATAAATTCTGACCTTGGATCCTATGAACTTGAACTTTCTTCATAGTAATAGATTCATCAGTATTTCAAGGGTGAAATTTTGAACTTATTTTTTAACAGAGTCTATGAACTTGAACTTTCTAAATATACTAATAGATTCCATCGTTCAAGGATGATCATTTGAACTTATTTTGCCTAAGACTATTTGAACTTGAACTTTCTATATACAAATAGAATCCTTCTGTAGTTTCATCAGGAGTTGAAGGATGACTTTCTTTTGGAAAATAAAAATTCTGTTCCTGGATCCTATGAACTTGAACTTTCTATACATAGTAATAGATTCATCAGTATTTCAAGGGTGAAATTTTGAACTTATTTTTTAACAGAGTGTTTGAACTTGAACTTTCTATATATACTAATAGATTGCCTCGTTCAAGGATGAACTTTTGAACTTATTTTTGCCTGAGTATTTAAACTTGAACTTTCTTTTTACGAATAGAATCCTTCTGTAGTTTCATCAGGAGTTAAAGGATGACTTTAAAAAAAAAAAAAAATTCTGACCCTGGATCCTATGAACTTGAACTTTCTATACATAGTCATAGATTCATCAGTAGTTCAAGTGTGAAATTTTGAATACATTTTTTGGTCAAGGAGTGTTTTGTTTGAACTTTAAATGTATAAACTCACTTATGGCTTTATGGTGTTTCTTCAGAAGTTCAAACATGACTTTTTGAAAGAAAAAAATCTGAGCCTGGATTCTGGGAACTTGATCTTTCTATGCATTTCTATGTAGACACCTTCTGTTGTTTCATGTGTGGTTCAAGAATGAAGTTTTGTAATTCTTTTTACCAGAGTGTATGAACTTGAACTTTCTATATATACTAATAGATTCCATAGTTCAAGGATGATCATTTGAACTTATTTATGCCTAAGACTATTTGAACATTCTATGTATAAATAGAATCCTTCTGTAGTTTCATCAGGAGTCGAAGGATGACTTTTTTTGAAAAATAAAAATTCTGACTTTGGATCCTATGAACTTGAACTTTCTATACATAGTAATCGATTCATCAGTAGTTCAAGTGTGAAATTTTGAATACATTGTTTGGCCAAGGAGTGTTAGAACTTTAAATGTATAAACTCACTTATGGCTTTATGGTGTTTCTTCAGAAGTTCAAACATGACTTTTTGAAGAAAAAAATCTGAACTTGAACCTTCTATACATATTAATAGATTCATCAGTAGTTCCAGTGTGAAATTTTGAATACATTTTTTGGCCAAGGAGTCTTTGAACATTAAATGTAATAAACAGACTTATGACTTTTATGGTGTTTCTTCAGAATTTTAAACATGACGTTTAAAAAAAAAAAAACTGACGCTGGATTCTGTGAACTTGACCTTTCAATGCATACCAATAGACTTCTGTTGTTTCATGCGTAGTTCAAGAATGAAGTTTTGAATTTATTTTTACCAGAGTGTTTGAACTTTCTACATATACTAATAGATTCACTCGTTCAAGGATGAACTTTTGAAATTATTTTTGCCTAAGACTATTTGAACTTGAACTTTCTATGTACAAATAGAATCCTTCTGTAGATTCATCAGGAGTTGAAGGATGACTTTTTTTGAAAAATACAAATTCTGACCATGGATCCTATGAACTTGAACTATCTATACATAGTAATAGATTCATCAGTAGTTTAAATGTATAAACTCACTTATGGCTTTATGGTGTTTCTTCAGGATATCAAACATGACTTTTTGAAAAAAAAATCTGAGCCTGGATTCTGAGAACTTGACCTTTCTATGCATACCATTTCTGCCAATTCCAATACCTTCTGTTGTTTCATGCGTGGTTCAAGAATGAAGTTTTGTATTTCTTTTTACCAGAGTGTTTGAACTCAAACTTTCTATATATACTAATAGATTCCCTCATTCAAGGATGAACTTTTGAACTTATTTTTGCCTAAGAGTATTTGAACTTGAACTTTCTTTATAAGATAGAATCCTTCTGTAGTTTACATTTACATTTATGCATTTAGCAGACGCTTTTATCCAAAGCGATTTACAACTCAGGAGAACAGGAAGCGATCCGTCAAGAAGAGGCAACGAAACACAAAAAGTGCCCTAAATACTAAGATTTGTACACTGCTCAGAGTAGCAAAGACCAGAAAAGGAAAGAAGAAATGAGAAATAGAGGGGGAAATAATTTTTTTTATTTATTTTTATTTTATTTTATTTTTTATATAAGATTAAGTGCTCATGGTTTCATCAGTAGTTGAAGGATGAGTTTCTTTTAAACATTCTGACCCTGGATCCTATTAACTTGAAGTGCTCATAGTTTCATCAGTAGTTGAAGGATGAGTTTCTTTTAAAAATTCTGACCCTGGATCCTATTAACTTGAACTTCCTATACATAGTAATAGATTCATCAGAATTTTAAGGGTGAAATTTTGAACTTATTTTTTACCAGAGTCATTAAACTTGAACTTTCTATATATACTAATAGATTCCATAGTTCAAGGTTGAACTTTTGAAATTATTTTTGCCTAAGACTATTTGAACTAGAACTTTCTATATACGAATAGAATCCTTCTGTAGTTTCATCAGTAGTTGAAGAATGACTTTTAAAAAAAAAAAAATTAAAACTCTGACCCTGGATTCTATGAACTTGAACTTTCTATACATAGTAATAGATTCATCAGAATTTTAAGGGTGACATTTTGAACTTATTTTTTACCAGAGTCATTAAACTTGAACTTTCTATATATACTAATAGATTCCATAGTTCAAGGTTGAACTTTTGAAATTATTTTTGCCTAAGACTATTTGAACTTGAACTTTCTATATACGAATAGAATCCTTCTGTAGTTTCATCAGTAGTTGAAGGATGACTTTCTTTTGAAAAATTAAACTCTGACCCTGGATCCTATGAACTTGAACTTTCTATACATAGTAATAGATTCATCAGTAGTTCAAGGGTGAAAATTTGAACTAATTTTTTAACAGAGTCTTTGAACTTGAACTTTCTAAGTATACTAATAGATTCCATAGTTCAAGGATTATCATTTGAACTTATTTATGCCTAAGACTATTTGAACTTGAACTTTCTATATACAAATAGAATCCTTCTGTAGTTTCATCAGGAGTTGAAGGATGACTTTCTTCTGAAAAAAAAAAAAAATTCTGACCCTGGATCCTGTGAACTTGAACTTTCTATACATACTGATAGATTCCCTTATTCAAGGATGATCATTTGAACTTATTTTTGCTTCAGGCTATTTGAACTTGAATTTTCTATATACAAATAGAATCCTTCTGTAGTTTCATCAGGAGTTGAAGGATGACTTTATTTTGAAAAATAAAAAATCTGATCCTGGATCCTATGAAATTGAAGTTTCTATAAATAGTAATAGATTCATCAGTAGTTCAAGTGTGAAATTTTGATTACATTTTTTTGGCCAAGGAGTGTTTGAACTTTAAATGTATAAACTCACTTATGGCTTTATGGTGTTTCTTCAGAAGTTCAAACATGACTTTTTGAAGAAAAAAATCTGAACTATACATATTAATAGATTCATCAGTAGTTCCAGTGTGAAATTTTGAATACATTTTTTGGCCAAGGAGTCTTTGAACATTAAATGTAATAAACAGACTTATGACTTTTATGGTGTTTCTTCAGAATTTTCAACATGACGTTTTTAAAAAAATAAAATAAAATAAAAACTGACCCTGGATTCTGTGAACTTGACCTTTCAATGCATACCAATAGACTTGTTCTGTTGTTTCATATGTAGTTCAAGAATGATGTTTTGAATTTATTTTTACCAGAGTGTTTGAACTTGAACTTTCTATATATACTAATAGATTCCCTCGTTCAAGGATGAACTTTTGAAATTATTTTTGCCTAAGACTATTTGAACTTGAACTTTCTATATACAAATAGAATCCTTCTGTAGATTCATCAGGAGTTGAAGGATGACTTTTTTTGAAAAATTAAAATTCTGACCATGGATCCTATGAACTTGAACTTTCTATACATAGTAACAGATTCATCAATAGGTTAAATGTATAAACTCACTTATGGCTTTATGGTGTTTCTTCAGAAGTTCAAACATGACTTTTTGAAGAAAAAAATCTGAACTTGAACTTTCTATACATATTAATAGATTCATCAGTAGTTCCAGTGTGAAATTTTGAATACATTTTTTGGCCAAGGAGTCTTTGAACATTAAATGTAATAAACAGACTTATGACTTTTACGGTGTTTCTTCAGAATTTTAAACATGACGTTTAAAAAAAAAAAAAAAAAAAACTGACCCTGGATTCTGTGAACTTGACCTTTCAATGCATACTAATAGACTTGTTCTGTTGTTTCATATGTAGTTCAAGAATGAAGTTTTGAACTTATTTTTACCAGAGTGTTTGAACTTGAACTTTCTATATATACTAATAGATTCCCTCGTTCAAGGATGAACTTTTGAAATTATTCAGCCTAAGACTATTTCAACTTGAACTTTCTATGTACAAATAGAATCCTTCTGTAGATTCATCGGGAGTTGAAGGATGACTTTTTTTGAAAAATAAAAATTCTGACCATGGATCCTATGAACTTGAACTTTCTATACATAGTAACAGATTCATCAATACTTTAAATGTATAAACTCACTTATGGTTTTATGGTGTTTCTTCAGAAGTTCAAACATGACTTTTTGAAAAAAAAAATCTCAGCCTGGATTCTGTGAACTTGACCTTTCTATAATACCAATTCCAACCTTCTGTTGTTTCATGCGTGGTTCAAGAATGAAGTTTTGTATTTCTTTTTACCAGAGTGTTTGAACTCGAACTTTCTATATATACTAATAGATTCCCTCATTCAAGAATGAACTTTTGAACTTATTTTTGCCTAAGAGTATTTGAACTTGAACTTTCTTTATAAGATAGAATCCTTCTGTAGTTTCATAAGTAGTTGAAGGATGAGTTTCTTTTAAAAATTCTGACCCTGGATCCTATTAACTTGAACTTTCTATACATAGTAATAGATTCATCAGAATTTTAAGGGTGAAATTTTTAACTTATTTTTTACCAGAGTCTTTGAACTTGAACTTTCTAAGTATACTAATAGATTCCATAGTTGAAGGATGATCATTTGAACTTATTTATGCCTAAGACTATTTGAACTTGAATTTTCTATATACAAATAGAATCCTTCTGTAGTTTCATCAGGAGTCGAAGGATGACTTTTTTTTGAAAAATATAAATTCTGACCTTGGATCCTATGAACTTGAACTTTCTTCATAGTAATAGATTCATCAGTATTTCAAGGGTGAAATTTTGAACTTATTTTTTAACAGAGTCTATGAACTTGAACTTTCTAAATATACTAATAGATTCCATCGTTCAAGGATGATCATTTGAACTTATTTTGCCTAAGACTATTTGAACTTGAACTTTCTATATACAAATAGAATCCTTCTGTAGTTTCATCAGGAGTTGAAGGATGACTTTCTTTTGGAAAATAAAAATTCTGTTCCTGGATCCTATGAACTTGAACTTTCTATACATAGTAATAGATTCATCAGTATTTCAAGGGTGAAATTTTGAACTTATTTTTTAAAAGAGTGTTTGAACTTGAACTTTCTATATATACTAATAGATTGCCTCGTTCAAGGATGAACTTTTGAACTTATTTTTGCCTGAGTATTTAAACTTGAACTTTCTTTTTACGAATAGAATCCTTCTGTAGTTTCATCAGGAGTTAAAGGATGACTTTAAAAAAAAAAAAAATTCTGACCCTGGATCCTATGAACTTGAACTTTCTATACATAGTCATAGATTCATCAGTAGTTCAAGTGTGAAATTTTGAATACATTTTTTGGTCAAGGAGTGTTTTGTTTGAACTTTAAATGTATAAACTCACTTATGGCTTTATGGTGTTTCTTCAGAAGTTCAAACATGACTTTTTGAAAGAAAAAAATCTGAGCCTGGATTCTGGGAACTTGATCTTTCTATGCATTTCTATGTAGACACCTTCTGTTGTTTCATGTGTGGTTCAAGAATGAAGTTTTGTAATTCTTTTTACCAGAGTGTATGAACTTGAACTTTCTATATATACTAATAGATTCCATAGTTCAAGGATGATCATTTGAACTTATTTATGCCTAAGACTATTTGAACTTGAACATTCTATATATGAATAGAATCCTTCTGTAGTTTCATCAGGAGTCGAAGGATGACTTTTTTTGAAAAATAAAAATTCTGACTTTGGATCCTATGAACTTGAACTTTCTATACATAGTAATAGATTCATCAGTAGTTCAAGTGTGAAATTTTGAATACATTGTTTGGCCAAGGAGTGTTAGAACTTTAAATGTATAAACTCACTTATGGCTTTATGGTGTTTCTTCAGAAGTTCAAACATGACTTTTTGAAGAAAAAAATCTGAACTTGAACCTTCTATACATATTAATAGATTCATCAGTAGTTCCAGTGTGAAATTTTGAATACATTTTTTGGCCAAGGAGTCTTTGAACATTAAATGTAATAAACAGACTTATGACTTTTATGGTGTTTCTTCAGAATTTTAAACATGACGTTTAAAAAAAAAAAAACTGACGCTGGATTCTGTGAACTTGACCTTTCAATGCATACCAATAGACTTCTGTTGTTTCATGCGTAGTTCAAGAATGAAGTTTTGAATTTATTTTTACCAGAGTGTTTGAACTTTCTACATATACTAATAGATTCACTCGTTCAAGGATGAACTTTTGAAATTATTTTTGCCTAAGACTATTTGAACTTGAACTTTCTATGTACAAATAGAATCCTTCTGTAGATTCATCAGGAGTTGAAGGATGACTTTTTTTGAAAAATAAAAATTCTGACCATGGATCCTATGAACTTGAACTATCTATACATAGTAATAGATTCATCAGTAGTTTAAATGTATAAACTCACTTATGGCTTTATGGTGTTTCTTCAGGATATCAAACATGACTTTTTGAAAAAAAAATCTGAGCTTGGATTCTGAGAACTTGACCTTTCTATGCATACCATTTCTGCCAATTCCAATACCTTCTGTTGTTTCATGCGTGGTTCAAGAATGAAGTTTTGTATTTCTTTTTACCAGAGTGTTTGAACTCAAACTTTCTATATATACTAATAGATTCCCTAATTCAAGGATGAACTTTTGAACTTATTTTTGCCTAAGAGTATTTGAACTTGAACTTTCTTTATAAGATAGAATCCTTCTGTAGTTTACATTTACATTTATGCATTTAGCAGACGCTTTTATCCAAAGCGATTTACAACTCAGGAGAACAGGAAGCGATCCGTCAAGAAGAGGCAACGAAACACAAAAAGTGCCCTAAATACTAAGATTTGTACACTGCTCAGAGTAGCAAAGACCAGAAAAGGAAAGAAGAAATGAGAAATAGAGGGGGAAATAATTTTTTTATTTATTTTTATTTTATTTTATTTTTTATATAAGATTAAGTGCTCATGGTTTCATCAGTAGTTGAAGGATGAGTTTCTTTTAAACATTCTGACCCTGGATCCTATTAACTTGAAGTGCTCATAGTTTCATCAGTAGTTGAAGGATGAGTTTCTTTTAAAAATTCTGACCCTGGATCCTATTAACTTGAACTTCCTATACATAGTAATAGATTCATCAGAATTTTAAGGGTGAAATTTTGAACTTATTTTTTACCAGAGTCATTAAACTTGAACTTTCTATATATACTAATAGATTCCATAGTTCAAGGTTGAACTTTTGAAATTATTTTTGCCTAAGACTATTTGAACTAGAACTTTCTATATACGAATAGAATCCTTCTGTAGTTTCATCAGTAGTTGAAGAATGACTTTTTAAAAAAAAAAAATTAAAACTCTGACCCTGGATTCTATGAACTTGAACTTTCTATACATAGTAATAGATTCATCAGAATTTTAAGGGTGAAATTTTGAACTTATTTTTTACCAGAGTCATTAAACTTGAACTTTTTTATATATACTAATAGATTCCATAGTTCAAGGTTGAACTTTTGAAATTATTTTTGCCTAAGACTATTTGAACTTGAACTTTCTATATACGAATAGAATCCTTCTGTAGTTTCATCAGTAGTTGAAGAATGACTTTTTTTTGAAAAATAAAAATTCTGATCCTGGATCCTATGAACTTGAACTTTCTTCATAGTATTCATCAGTATTTCAAGGGTGAAATTTTGAACTTATTTTTTAACAGAGTCTATGAACTTGAACTTTCTAAATATACTAATAGATTCCATCGTTCAAGGATGATCATTTGAACTTATTTTGCCTAAGACTATTTGAACTTGAACTTTCTATATACAAATAGAATCCTTCTGTAGTTTCATCAGGAGTTGAAGGATGACTTTCTTTTGGAAAATAAAAATTCTGTTCCTGGATCCTATGAACTTGAACTTTCTATACACAGTAATAGATTCATCAGTATTTCAAGGGTGAAATTTTGAACTTATTTTTTAACAGAGTGTTTGAACTTGAACTTTCTACATATACTAATAGATTGCCTCGTTCAAGGATGAACTTTTGAACTTATTTTTGCCTGAGTATTTAAACTTGAACTTTCTTTTTACGAATAGAATCCTTCTGTAGTTTCATCAGGAGTTAAAGGATGACTTTAAAAAAAAAAAAATTCTGACCCTGGATCCTATGAACTTGAACTTTCTATACATAGTCATAGATTCATCAGTAGTGCAAGTGTGAAATTTTGAATACATTTTTTGGTCAAGGAGTGTTTTGTTTGAACTTTAAATGTATAAACTCACTTATGGCTTTATGGTGTTTCTTCAGAAGTTCAAACATGACTTTTTGAAAGAAAAAAATCTGAGCCTGGATTCTGGGAACTTGATCTTTCTATGCATTTCTATGCAGACACCTTCTGTTGTTTCATGTGTGGTTAAAGAATGAAGTTTTGTAATTCTTTTTACCAGAGTGTATGAACTTGAACTTTCTATATATACTAATAGATTCCATTGTTCAAGGATGATCATTTGAACTTATTTATGCCTAAGACTATTTGAACTTGAACTTTCTATATATGAATAGAATCCTTCTGTAGTTTCATCAGGAGTCGAAGGATGACTTTTTTTGAAAAATAAAAATTCTGACTTTGGATCCTATGAACTTGAACTTTCTATACATAGTAATAGATTCATCAGTAGTTCAAGTGTGAAATTTTGATCACATTGTTTGGCCAAGGAGTGTTAGAACTTTAAATGTATAAACTCACTTATGGCTTTATGGTGGTTCTTCAGAAGTTCAAACATGACTTTTTGAAGAAAAAAATCTGAACTTGAACCTTCTATACATATTAATAGATTCATCAGTAGTTCCAGTGTGAAATTTTGAATACATTTTTTGGCCAAGGAGTCTTTGAACATTAAATGTAATAAACAGACTTATGACTTTTATGGTGTTTCTTCAGAATTTTAAACATGACGTTTAAAAAAAAAAAAAACTGACGCTGGATTCTGTGAACTTGACCTTTCAATGCATACCAATAGACTTCTGTTGTTTCATGCGTAGTTCAAGAATGAAGTTTTGAATTTATTTTTACCAGAGTGTTTGAACTTTCTACATATACTAATAGATTCACTCGTTCAAGGATGAACTTTTGAAATTATTTTTGCCTAAGACTATTTGAACTTGAACTTTCTATGTACAAATAGAATCCTTCTGTAGATTCATCAGGAGTTGAAGGATGACTTTTTTTAAAACATAAAAATTCTGACCATGGATCCTATGAACTTGAACTATCTATACATAGTAATAGATTCATCAGTAGTTTAAATGTATAAACTCACTTATGGCTTTATGGTGTTTCTTCAGGATATCAAACATGACTTTTTGAAAAAAAAATCTGAGCCTGGATTCTGTGAACTTGACCTTTCTATGCATACCATTTCTGCCAATTCCAATACCTTCTGTTGTTTCATGCGTGGTTCAAGAATGAAGTTTTGTATTTCTTTTTACCAGAGTGTTTGAACTCAAACTTTCTATATACACTAATAGATTCCCTCATTCAAGGATGAACTTTTGAACTTATTTTTGCCTAAGAGTATTTGAACTTGAACGTTCTTTATAAGATAGAATCCTTCTGTAGTTTACATTTACATTTATGCATTTAGCAGACGCTTTTATCCAAAGCGATTTACAACTCAGGAGAACAGGAAGCGATCCGTCAAGAAGAGGCAACGAAACACAAAAAGTGCCCTAAATACTAAGATTTGTACACTGCTCAGAGTAGCAAAGACCAGAAAAGGAAAGAAGAAATGAGAAATAGAGGGGGAAATAATTTTTTTATTTATTTTTATTTTATTTTATTTTTTATATAAGATTAAGTGCTCATGGTTTCATCAGTAGTTGAAGGATGAGTTTCTTTTAAACATTCTGACCCTGGATCCTATTAACTTGAAGTGCTCATAGTTTCATCAGTAGTTGAAGGATGAGTTTCTTTTAAAAATTCTGACCCTGGATCCTATTAACTTGAACTTCCTATACATAGTAATAGATTCATCAGAATTTTAAGGGTGAAATTTTGAACTTATTTTTTACCAGAGTCATTAAACTTGAACTTTCTATATATACTAATAGATTCCATAGTTCAAGGTTGAACTTTTGAAATTATTTTTGCCTAAGACTATTTGAACTAGAACTTTCTATATACGAATAGAATCCTTCTGTAGTTTCATCAGTAGTTGAAGAATGACTTTTAAAAAAAAAAATTAAAACTCTGACCCTGGATCCTATGAACTTGAACTTTCTATACATAGTAATAGATTCATCAGAATTTTAAGGGTGAAATTTTGAACTTATTTTTTACCAGAGTCATTAAACTTGAACTTTCTATATATACTAATAGATTCCATAGTTCAAGGTTGAACTTTTGAAATTATTTTTGCCTAAGACTATTTGAACTTGAACTTTCTATATACGAATAGAATCCTTCTGTAGTTTCATCAGTAGTTGAAGAATGACTTTCTTTTGAAAAATAAAATTCTGATCCTGGATCCTACGAACTTGAACTTTCTATACATAGTAATAGATTCATCAGTAGTTGAAGTGTGAAATATTGATTACATTTTTTTGGCCAAGGAGTGTTTGAACTTTAAATGTATAAACTCACTTATGGCTTTATGGTGTTTCTTCAGAAGTTCAAACATGACTTTTTGGGAAAAAAAATAATAATCTGAGAATGGGTTTTGTGAACTTGACATTTTTATGCATACCAATAGACTCATTCTGTTGTTTCACGCGTAGTTCAAGAATGAAGTTTTGTATTTCTTTTTACCAGAGTGTTTGAACTCGAACTTTCTATATATACTAATAGATTCTCTCATTCAATGATGAACTTTTGAACTTATTTTTGCCTAAGAGTATTTGCAAAACGAGTTTTTTATGCAATGCAAATCAAAAGCAATAATCTCCTCATTGCACAAGATATTTTGCATGCAAATGCAATGCAGAATAACTAATCTTTAGTTAAACTCTCAGTGCTCAGCGATTTAAATATGCAATGCATTAGAAACCACTAATTTCTTAAATGCACAAAAGGTTTTTGTATGCAATGCATGCAAAAGTCTTCTATGCACGAGTTTTTTCGTATGCAATGCAAAATCACTTATCTCTTTATTGCTTCGCGAATTCTTATATGCAAAGCAAAAGCGCTAATATCTTCATTGCACGAGATCTATGCAATGCAAAGGCACCGTCTCTTCGGTGCAATACGAGTTTTTTATGCAATGCAATGCAAAAGCAATAATCTCCTCATTGCACATTTTTTTTTGCATGTAAATGCAATGCAGATTAACTAATCTTATTGCACAAGTTTTTCCGTATTTAGTGCAATGCAAAAACTCTCAGTGCTCAGCGATTTAAATATGCAATGCATTAGAAACCACTAATTTCTTGAATGCACAAAAGATTTTTGTAGGCAATGTATGCAAAAGTCTTCTATGCACGAGTTTTTACGTATGCAATGCAATGCAATGCAAAAGCACTTATCTCTTTATTGCACCGCGAATTCTTATATGCAAAGCAAAAGCGCTAATATCTTCATTGCACGAGATCTATGCAATGCAAAGGAACCGTCTCTTCGGTGCAAAACGAGTTTTTTATGCAATGCAATTCAAAAGCAATAATCTCATCATTGCACAAGATTTTTTGCACGCAAAATGCAATGCAGAATAACTAATCTTATTGCACACGTTTATCCATATTCAATGCAATGCAAAAACACTTACTCTCAGTGCTCAGCGATTTAAAATGCAATGCATTAGAAACCACTTATTTCTTAAATGCACAAAAGGTTTTTGTATGGCAACGCAGGCAAAAGTCTTTTATGCACGAGTTTTTTTCGTATGCAAATGCAATGCAATGCAATGCAAAAGTACTTATCACTTTATTGCACCACGAATTCTTATATGCAAAAAAAAGCGCTAATTTCTTCATTACACGAAATCTTATGCAATGAAAAGGCACTGTATCTTCGGTGCAAAGCGAGTTTTTTATGCAATGCAATGCAAAAGCAATAATCTCCTCATTGCACAAGATTTTTGCATGCAAATGCAATGCAGAATAAGCGCTAATATCTTCATTGCACGAGATCTTATGCAATGAAAAGGCACTGTCTCTTCGGTGCAAAGCGAGTTTTTTGTGCAATGCGAGGCAAAAGCAATAATCTCCTCATTGCACAAGATTTTTTGCAAGCAAATGCAATGCAGAATAACTAATCTTATTACACACGTTTTTCCGTATTCAATGCAATGCAAAACCACTCACTCTCAGTGCACAGCGAATTAAATATGCAATTCATTTGAAACCACTAATTTCTTGAATGCACAAAAGATTTCTGTATGCAATGCATGCAAAAGTTTTCTATGCACGAGTTTTTTCGTATGCAAAGCAATGCAATGCAAAAGCACTTATCTCTTTATTGCACCGCGAATTCTTATATGCAAAAAAAAGCGCTAATATCTTCATTACACGAAATCTTATGCAATGAAAAGGCACTGTATCGTCGGTGCAAAGCGAGTTTTTTATGCAATGCAATGCAAAAGCAATAGTCTCCTCATTGCACAAGATTTTTTGCATGCAAATAAAATGCAGAATAACTAATCTTAATGCACACATTTTTCCGTATTCAATGCAATGCAAACACTTACTCTCAGTGCAAGGCGATTTAAATATGCAATGCATTAGAAACCACGAATTTCTTGAATGCACAAACGATTTTTGTATGCAATGCATGCAAATGTTTTCTATGCACGAGTTTTTTCGTATGCAAAGCAATGCAATGCAAAAGCACTTATCTCTTAATTGCACCACGAATTCTTATATGCAAAAAAGCGCTAATTCATTGCACGATATCTTATGCAATGAAAAGGCACTGTATCTTCGGTGCAAAGCGAGTTTTTTATGCAATGCAATGCAAAAGCAATAATCTCCTCATTGCACAAGATTTTTTGCATGCAAATGCAATGCAGAATAAGCGCTAATATCTTCATTGCACGAGATCTTATGCAATGAAAAGGCACTGTCTCTTCGGTGCACAGCGAATTAAATATGCAATTCATTTGAAACCAATAATTTCTTGAATGCACAAAAGATTTTTGTATGCAATGCATGCAAAAGTTTTCTATGCACGAGTTTTTTCGTATGCAAAGCAATGCAATGCAAAAGCACTTATCTCTTTATTGCACCGCGAATTCTTATATGCAAAAAAAAAAGCGCTAATATCTTCATTACACGAAATCTTATGCAATGAAAAGGCACTGTATCGTCGGTGCAAAGCGAGTTTTTTATGCAATGCAATGCAAAAGCAATAGTCTCCTCATTGCACAAGATTTTTTGCATGCAAATAAAATGCAGAATAACTAATCTTAATGCACACATTTTTCCGTATTCAATGCAATGCAAACACTTACTCTCAGTGCACAGCGATTTAAATATGCAATGCATTAGAAACCACTAATTTCTTGAATGCACAAAAGATTTTTGTATGCAATGCATTCAAAAGTTTTCTATGCACGAGTTTTTTCGTATGCAAAGCAATGCAATGCAAAAGCACGAATCTCTTAATTGCACCACGAATTCTTATATGCAAAAAAAAAGCGCTGATATCTTCATTGCACGATATCTTATGCAATGAAAAGGCACTGTATCTTCGGTGCAAAGCGATTGTTTTATGCAATACAATGCAAAAGCAATAATCTCCTCATTGCACAAGATTTTTTGCATGCAAAGGCAATGCAGAATAAGCGCTAATATCTTCATTGCACGAGATCTTATGCAATGAAAAGGCACTGTCTCTTCGGTGTGCAAAGTGAGTTTTTTGTGCAATGCGATGCAAAAGCAATAATCTCCTCATTGCACAAGATTTTTTGCAAGCAAATGCAATGCAGAATAACCTGTCTTATTACCCACGTTTTTTCGTATTCAATGCAATGCAAAACCACTCACTCTCAGTGCACAGCGATTTAAATATGCAATGCATTTGAAACCACTAATTTCTTGAATGCACAAAAGATTTTTGTATGCAATGCATGCAAAAGTTTTCTATGCACGAGTTTTTTCGTATGCAAAGCAATGCAATGCAAAAGCACTTATCTCGTTATTGCACCGCGAATTCTTATATGCAAAAAAAAGCGCTAATATCTTCATTACACGAAATCTTATGCAATGAAAAGGCACTGTTTCTTCGGTGCAAAGCGAGTTTTTTATGCAATGCAATGCAGAAGCAATAATCTCCTCATTGCACAAGATTTTTTGCATGCAAATAAAATGTAGAATAATTTAATCTTAATGCACAAATTTTCCGTATTCAATGCAATGCAAAACACTTACTCTCAGTGCACAGCGATTTAAATATGCAATGCATTAGAAACCAATAATTTCTTGAATGCACAAAAGATTTTTGTAGGCAATGTCGTATGCAATGCAATGCAATGCAATGCAAAAGTACTTATCACTTTATTTCACCGCGAATTCTTATATGCAAAGCAAAAGCGGTAATATCTTCATTGCACGAGATCTATGCAATGCAAAGGCACAGTCTCTTCGGTGCAATGCGAGTTTTATATGCAATGCAAAAGCAATAATCTTCTCATTGCACAAGATTTTTTGCATGCAAATGCAATGCAGAATAACTAATCTTATTACACGCGTTTTTCCGAATTCAATGCAATGCAAAAACACTCACTCTCAGTGCAAGGCGATTTAAACATGCAATGCATTTGAAACCACTAATTTCTTGAATGCACAAAAGATTTTTGTATGCAATGCATGCAAAAAATTTCTATGCACGAGTTTTTTCGTATGCAAAGCAATGCAATGCAAAAGAACGTATCTCTTTATTGCACCGCGAATTCTTATATGCAAAAAAAAAAGCGCTAATATCTTCATTACACGAAATCTTATGCAATGAAAAGGCACTGTATCGTCGGTGCAAAGCGAGTTTTTTATGCAATGCAATGCAAAAGCAATAGTCTCCTCATTGCACAAGATTTTTTGCATGCAAATAAAATGCAGAATAACTAATCTTAATGCACACATTTTTCCGTATTCAATGCAATGCAAACACTTACTCTCAGTGCACAGCGATTTAAATATGCAATGCATTAGAAACCACTAATTTCTTGAATGCACAAAAGATTTTTGTATGCAATGCATTCAAAAGTTTTCTATGCACGAGTTTTTTCGTATGCAAAGCAATGCAATGCAAAAGCACGAATCTTTTAATTGCACCACGAATTCTTATATGCAAAAAAAGCGCTAATATCTTCATTGCACGATATCTTATGCAATGAAAAGGCACTGTATCTTCGGTGCAAAGCGATTGTTTTATGCAATACAATGCAAAAGCAATAATCTCCTCATTGCACAAGATTTTTTGCATGCAAAGGCAATGCAGAATAAGCGCTAATATCTTCATTGCACGAGATCTTATGCAATGAAAAGGCACTGTCTCTTCGGTGTGCAAAGTGAGTTTTTTGTGCAATGCGATGCAAAAGCAATAATCTCCTCATTGCACAAGATTTTTTGCAAGCAAATGCAATGCAGAATAACCTATCTTATTACCCACGTTTTTTCGTATTCAATGCAATGCAAAACCACTCACTCTCAGTGCACAGCGATTTAAATATGCAATGCATTTGAAACCACTAATTTCTTGAATGCACACAAGATTTTTGTATGCAATGCATGCAAAAGTTTTCTATGCACGAGTTTTTTTCGTATGCAAAGCAATGCAATGCAAAAGCACTTATCTCGTTATTGCACCGCGAATTCTTATATGCAAAAAAAGCGCTAATATCTTCATTACACGAAATCTTATGCAATGAAAAGGCACTGTTTCGTCGGTGCAAAGCGAGTTTTTTATGCAATGCAATGCAGAAGCAATAATCTCCTCATTGCACAATATTTTTTGCATGCAAATAAAATGCAGAATAATTTAATCTTAATGCACAAATTTTCCGTATTCAATGCAATGCAAAACACTTACTCTCAGTGCACAGCGATTTAAATATGCAATGCATTAGAAACCAATAATTTCTTGAATGCACAAAAGATTTTTGTAGGCAATGTCGTATGCAATGCAATGCAAAAGTACTTATCACT
This sequence comes from Pseudorasbora parva, assembly GCF_024679245.1. Taxonomy (NCBI): domain Eukaryota; kingdom Metazoa; phylum Chordata; class Actinopteri; order Cypriniformes; family Gobionidae; genus Pseudorasbora; species Pseudorasbora parva. The sequence goes on along the minus strand of NC_090180.1, from coordinate 25,485,341 downwards.
TTATTTCACCGCGAATTCTTATATGCAAAGCAAAAGCGGTAATATCTTCATTGCACGAGATCTATGCAATGCAAAGGCACAGTCTCTTCGGTGCAATGCGAGTTTTATATGCAATGCAAAAGCAATAATCTTCTCATTGCACAAGATTTTTTGCATGCAAATGCAATGCAGAATAACTAATCTTATTACACACGTTTTTCCGAATTCAATGCAATGCAAAAACACTTACTCTCAGTGCAAGGCGATTTAAACATGCAATGCATTTGAAACCACTAATTTCTTGAATGCACAAAAGATTTTTGTATGCAATGCATGCAAAAAATTTCTATGCACGAGTTTTTTCGTATGCAAAGCAATGCAATGCAAAAGAACGTATCTCTTTATTGCACCGCGAATTCTTATATGCAAAGCAAAAGCGCTATAATATCTTCATTGCACGAGATCTATGCAATGCAAAGGCACCGTCTCTTCGGTGCAAAACGAGTTTTTTATGCAATGCAATTCAAAATAATAATCTCCTCATTGCACAATTTTTTTGCATGCAAATGCAATGCAGAAAACTAACTTTTTGCACACGTTTTTCCGTATTCAATGCAATGCAAAAACACTTACTCTCAGTCTCAGCGATTTAAATACACAATGCATTAGAAACCACTAATTTCTTAAATGCACAAAAGGTTTTTGTATGCATTGCATGCAAAAGTATTCTATGCACGAGTTTTTTCGTATGCAATGCAAAAGCACTTATCTCTTTATTGCACCGCGATGCAAAAGCAACAATCTCCTCATTGCACAAGATTTTTTTTGCATGCAAATGCAATGCAGAATAACTAATCTTATTGCCAAGTTTTTCCGTATTCAATTAAATGAAAAAACACACTCTCAGTGCACAGCGACTTTAATGCAATGCAATGCAAAAACACTAATTTCTTCAATGCACAAAAGGTTTTTGTATGCAATAAATGCAAATGTCTTCTATGCACGAGTTTTTCCGTATGCAGTGCAATGCAATGCAAAGGCACTAATCTCTTCGTTGCACAGCGAAATTTTATATGCAATGGAAAAGCGCTAATTCTTAAATCCACAACGCTTTCTATGCAATGGAAAGGTACTGTCTCGTCGATGCACAGCGATGTTTTAATGCAATGCGATGCAAAAGGACTAATCTCTTCAATTTCTGACCAAATACGAATCCACAGAAGGTTTTTGTTTTTGTTTGTTTTTGTATAAAATCCTTCTGATATTAAATGGCCAGAAATATGTGTGAATTTTTGAATACATTTTTTGGCCAAGGAGTGTTTGAACTTTAAATGTATAAACAGACTTGTGACTTTTATGGTGTTTCTTCAGAAGTTCAAGCATGACTTTTGGAGAGAAAAAAACTGACCCTGGATTTTGTGAACTTGACCTTTCTATGCATACCAATAGACTCCTTCTGTTGTTTCATACGTAGTTCAAGAATGAAGTTTTGAATTTATTTTTACCAGTGTTGAACTTGAACTTTCTATATATACTAATAGATTCCCTCGTTCAAGGATGAACGTTTGAACTTATTTTTGCCTAAGAGTATTTGAACTGGAACTTTCTATATACGAATAGAATCCTTCTGTAGTTTCATCAGTAGTTGAAGGATGACTTTTTTTGAAAAATAAAAATTCTGACCCTGGATCCTATGAACTTGAACTTTCTATAAATAGGAATAGATTCATCAGTATTTCAAGAATGAAGTTTTGAATTTATTTTTACCAGTGTTGAACTTGAACTTTCTATATATACTATTAGATTCCCTCGTGCAAGGATGAACGTTTGAACTTATTTTTGCCTAAGAGTATTTGAACTTGAACTTTCTTTATAAGATAGAATCCTTCTGTAGTTTCATCAGTAGTTGAAGGATGAGTTTCTTTTAAAAATTCTGACCCTGGATCCTATGAACTTGAACTTTCTATACATAGTAATAGATTCATCAGTATTTCAAGGGTGAAATTTTGAACTTATTTTTTTAACAGAGTCATTAAACTTGAACTTTCTTACTAATAGATTCTTACTAATAGATTCCCTCGTTCAAGGATGAACTTTTGAAATTATTTTTGCCTAAGACTATTTGAACTTAAACTTTCTATGTACAAATAGAATCCTTCTGTAGATTCATCAGGAGTTGAAGGATGACTTGTTTTGAAAAATTACAATTCTGACCATGGATGCTATGAACTTGAACTTTCTATACATAGTAACAAATTCATCAATAGTTTAAATGTATAAACTCACTTATGGCTTTATGGTGTTTCTTCAGGAGATTAAACATGACTTTTTGAAAAAAAAAATCTGAGCCTGGATTCTGTGAACTTGACCTTTCTATGCATACCAATGAAACAACGCATGAAACAACCTTCTGTTGTTTCATGCGTGGTTCAAGAATGAAGTTTTGTATTTCTTTTTACCAGAGTGTTTGAACTTGAACTTTCTATATAGATTCCCTCGTTCAAGGAAGAACTTTTGAACTTATTTTTGCCTAAGAGTATTTAAACTTGAACTTTCTATACACAAATAGAATCCTTCTGTAGTTTCATCAGGAGTTGAAGGATGACTTTCTTTTGAAAAAAAAAAAAAATTCTGACCCTGGATCCTGTGAACTTGAACTTTCTATACATACTAATAGATTCCCTCATTCAAGGATGATCATTTGAACTTATTTTTGCTTCAGACTATTTGAACTTGAATTTTCTATATACAAATAGAATCCTTCTGTAGTTTCATCAGGAGTTGAAGGATGACTTTATTTTGAAAAATAAAAAATCTGATCCTGGATCCTATGAAATTGAACTTTCTATAAATAGTAATAGATTCATCAGTAGTTCAAGTGTGAAATTTTGATTACATTTTTTTGGCCAAGGAGTGTTTGAACTTTAAATGTATAAACTCACTTATGGCTTTATGGTGTTTCTTCAGAAGTTCAAACATGACTTTTTGAAGAAAAAAATCTGAACTTGAACTTTCTATATATATTAATAGAATCATCAGTAGTTCCAGTGTGAAATTTTGAATACATTTTTTTGGCCAAGGAGTCTTTGAACATTAAATGTAATAAACAGATTTATGACTTTTATGGTGTTTCTTCAGAATTTTCAACATGACGTTTTTAAAAAAAAAAAAAAAAAAAACTGACCCTGGATTCTGTGAACTTGACCTTTCAATGCATACCAATAGACTTGTTCTGTTGTTTCACATGTAGTTCAAGAATGATGTTTTGAATTTACTTTTACCAGAGTGTTTGAACTTGAACTTTCTATATATACTATTACAGGGGTCCTCAATCTCGGCCCTGGAGGGCCACTGTCCTTGCACAGTTTAGCTCCAACCCCAATCAAACACACCTGAAACAGCTAATCAATACATATAAAGGCAATGATTAGCATTGATTAGCTGGTTTAGGGGTGTTTGATTGGGGTTGGAGCTAATCTCTGCAGGGCAGTGGCCCTCCAGGGCCGAGATTGGGGGCCCCTGTACTAATAGATTCCCTCATTCAAGGATGAACTTTTGAAATTATTTTTGCCTAAGACTATTTGAACTTGAACTTTCTATATACAAATAGAATCCTTCTGTAGATTCATCAGGAGTTGAAGGATGACTTTTTTTGAAAAATTAAAATTCTGACCATGGATCCTATGAACTTGAACTTTCTATACATAGTAACAGATTCATCAATAGTTTAAATGTATAAACTCACTTATGGCTTTATGGTGTTTCTTCAGGAGATTAAACATGACTTTTTGAAAAAAAAAATCTGAGCCTGGATTCTGTGAACTTGACCTTTCTATGCATACCAATAGACACCTTTTGTTGTTTCATGCGTGGTTCAAGAATTAAGTTTTGTATTTCTTTTTACCAGAGTGTTTGAACTTGAACTTTCTATATAGATTCCCTCGTTCAAGGAAGAACTTTTGAACTTATTTTTGCCTAAGAGTATTTAAACTTGAACTTTCTATACACAAATAGAATCCTTCTGTAGCTTCATCAGGAGTTGAAGGATGACTTTCTTTTGAAAAAAAAAAAAATTCTGACCCTGGATCCTGTGAACTTGTACTTTCTATACATCCTAATAGATTCCATCGTTCAAGGATGATCATTTGAACTTATTTTTGCTTCAGACTATTTGAACTTGAATTTTCTATATACAAATAGAATCCTTCTGTAGTTTCATCAGGAGTTGAAGGATGGCTTTATTTTGAAAAATAAAAAATCTGATCCTGGATCCTATGAAATTGAACTTTCTATACATAGTAATAGATTCATCAGTAGTTCAAGTGTGAAATTTTGATTACATTTTTTTGGCCAAGGAGTGTTTGAACTTTAAATGTATAAACTCACTTATGGCTTTATGGTGTTTCTTCAGAAGTTCAAACATGACTTTTTGAAAAAAAAAATAATAATCTGAGAATGGGTTTTGTGAACTTGACATTTTTATGCATACCAATAGACTCATTCTGTTGTTTAATGCGTAGTTCAAGAATGAAGTTTTGTATTTCTTTTTACCAGAGTGTTTGAACTTGAACTTTCTACATATACTAATAGACTGCCTCGTTCAAGGATGAACTTTTGAACTTATTTTTGCCTGAGTATTTAAACTTGAACTTTCTTTTTACGAATAGAATCCTTAGTTTCATCAGGAGTTAAAGGATGACTTTAAAAAAAAAAAAAATTTGACCCTGGATCCTATGAACTTGAACTTTCTATACATAGTCATAAATTCATCAGTAGTTGAAGTGTGAAATTTTGAATACATTTTTTGGTCAAGGAGTGTTTTGTTTGAACTTTAAATGTATAAACTCACTTATGGCTTTATGGTGTTTCTTCAGAAGTTCAAACATGACTTTTTGAAAAAAAAAATCTGAGCCTGGATTCTGGGAACTTGATCTTTCTATGCATACCAATAGACACTTTCTGTTGTTTCATGTGTGGTTCAAGAATGAAGTTTTGTATTTCTTTTTACCAGAGTGTATGAACTTGAACTTTCTATATATACTAATAGATTCCATAGTTCAAGGATGAACTTTTAAACTTATTTGTGCCTGAGACTATTTGAACTTGAACTTTCTATATACAAATAGAACCCTTCTGTAGTTTCATTAGGAGTTGAAGGATGACTTTCTTTTGAAAAATAAAAATTCAGACCCTGGATCCTATGAACTTGAACTTTCTATACATAGTAATAGATTCATCAGTGTTTCAAGGGTGAAATTTTGAACTTATTTTTTAACAGAGTCTTTGAACTTGAACTTTCTATATATACTAATAGATTCCATAGTTCAAGGATGATCATTTGAACTTATTTATGCCTAAGACTATTTGAACTTGAACTTTCTATATATAAATAGAATCCTTCTGTAGTTTCATCAGGAGTCGAAGGATGACTTTTTTGGAAAAAAAAAACATTCTGATCCTGGATCCTATGAACTTGAACTTTCTATACATAGTAATAGATTCATCAGTAGTTCAAGTGTGAAATTTTGAGTACATTTTTTGGCCAAGGAGTGTTTGAACTTTAAATGTATAAACTCACTTATGGCTTTATGGTGTTTCTTCAGAAGTTCAAACATGACTTTTTGAAGAAAAAAATCTGAACTTGAACTTTCTATACATATTAATAGATTCATCAGTAGTTCCAGTGTGAAATTTTGAATACATTTTTTGGCCAAGGAGTCTTTGAACATTAAATGTAATAAACAGACTTATGACTTTTACGGTGTTTCTTCAGAATTTTAAACATGACGTTTAAAAAAAAAAAAAAAAAAACTGACCCTGGATTCTGTGAACTTGACCTTTCAATGCATACCAATAGACTTGTTCTGTTGTTTCATATGTAGTTCAAGAATGAAGTTTTGAACTTATTTTTACCAGAGTGTTTGAACTTGAACTTTCTATATATACTAATAGATTCCCTCGTTCAAGGATGAACTTTTGAAATTATTTTTGCCTAAGACTATTTCAACTTGAACTTTCTATGTACAAATAGAATCCTTCTGTAGATTCATCGGGAGTTGAAGGATGACTTTTTTTGAAAAATAAAAATTCTGACCATGGATCCTATGAACTTGAACTTTCTATACATAGTAATATCAGTAGTTTAAATGTATAAACTCACTTATGGCTTTATGGTGTTTCTTCAGGAGATCAAACATGACATTTTGAAAAAAAAAATCTGAGCCTGGATTCTGTGAACTTGACCTTTCTATGCATACCAATAGACACCTTCTGTTGTTTCATGCGTGGTTCAAGAATGAAGTTTTGTATTTCTTTTTACCAGAGTGTTTGAACTCAAACTTTCTATATATACTAATAGATTCCCTCATTCAAGGATGAACTTTTGAACTTATTTTTGCCTAAGAGTATTTTAACTTGAACTTTCTTTATAAGATTGAATCCTTCTGTAGTTTCATCAGTAGTTGAAGGATGAGTTTCTTTTAAAAATTATGACCCTGGATCCTATTAACTTGAACTTTCTATACATAGTAATAGATTCATCAGAATTTTAAGGGTGAAATTTTGAACTTATTTTTTACCAGAGTCATTAAACTTGAACTTTCTATATATACTAATAGATTCCATAGTTCAAGGTTGAACTTTTGAAATTATTTTTGCCTAAGACTATTTGAACTTGAACTTTCTATATACGAATAGAATCCTTCTGTAGTTTCATCAGTAGTTGAAGGATGACTTTCTTTTGAAAAATTAAACTCTGACCCTGGATCCTATGAACTTGAACTTTCTATACATAGTAATAGATTCATCAGTAGTTCAAGGGTGAAAATTTGAACTAATTTTTTAACAGAGTCTTTGAACTTGAACTTTCTAAGTATACTAATAGATTCCATAGTTCAAGGATTATCATTTGAACTTATTTATGCCTAAGACTATTTGAACTTGAACTTTCTATATACAAATAGAATCCTTCTGTAGTTTCATCAGGAGTTGAAGGATGACTTTCTTTTGAAAAAAAAAAAAAATTCTGACCCTGGATCCTGTGAACTTGAACTTTCTATACATACTGATAGATTCCCTTATTCAAGGATGATCATTTGAACTTATTTTTGCTTCAGGCTATTTGAACTTGAATTTTCTATATACAAATAGAATCCTTCTGTAGTTTCATCAGGAGTTGAAGGATGACTTTATTTTGAAAAATAAAAAATCTGATCCTGGATCCTATGAAATTGAAGTTTCTATAAATAGTAATAGATTCATCAGTAGTTCAAGTGTGAAATTTTGATTACATTTTTTTGGCCAAGGAGTGTTTGAACTTTAAATGTATAAACTCACTTATGGCTTTATGGTGTTTCTTCAGAAGTTCAAACATGACTTTTTGAAGAAAAAAATCTGAACTTGAACTTTCTATACATATTAATAGATTCATCAGTAGTTCCAGTGTGAAATTTTGAATACATTTTTTGGCCAAGGAGTCTTTGAACATTAAATGTAATAAACAGACTTATGACTTTTATGGTGTTTCTTCAGAATTTTCAACATGACGTTTTTAAAAAAATAAAATAAAATAAAAACTGACCCTGGATTCTGTGAACTTGACCTTTCAATGCATACCAATAGACTTGTTCTGTTGTTTCATATGTAGTTCAAGAATGATGTTTTGAATTTATTTTTACCAGAGTGTTTGAACTTGAACTTTCTATATATACTAATAGATTCCCTCGTTCAAGGATGAACTTTTGAAATTATTTTTGCCTAAGACTATTTGAACTTGAACTTTCTATATACAAATAGAATCCTTCTGTAGATTCATCAGGAGTTGAAGGATGACTTTTTTTGAAAAATTAAAATTCTGACCATGGATCCTATGAACTTGAACTTTCTATACATAGTAACAGATTCATCAATAGGTTAAATGTATAAACTCACTTATGGCTTTATGGTGTTTCTTCAGGAGATTAAACATGACTTTTTGAAAAAAAAAATCTGAGCCTGGATTCTGTGAACTTGACCTTTCTATGCATACCAATAGACACTTTCTGTTGTTTCATGTGTGGTTCAAGAATGAAGTTTTGTATTTCTTTTTACCAGAGTGTATGAACTTGAACTTTCTATATATACTAATAGATTCCATAGTTCAAGGATGAACTTTTAAACTTATTTGTGCCTGAGACTATTTGAACTTGAACTTTCTATATACAAATAGAACCCTTCTGTAGTTTCATTAGGAGTTGAAGGATGACTTTCTTTTGAAAAATAAAAATTCAGACCCTGGATCCTATGAACTTGAACTTTCTATACATAGTAATAGATTCATCAGTGTTTCAAGGGTGAAATTTTGAACTTATTTTTTAACAGAGTCTTTGAACTTGAACTTTCTATATATACTAATAGATTCCATAGTTCAAGGATGATCATTTGAACTTATTTATGCCTAAGACTATTTGAACTTGAACTTTCTATATATAAATAGAATCCTTCTGTAGTTTCATCAGGAGTCGAAGGATGACTTTTTTTGAAAAAAAAAAAAAATTCTGACCCTGGATCCTGTGAACTTGAACTTTCTATACATACTGATAGATTCCCTTATTCAAGGATGATCATTTGAACTTATTTTTGCTTCAGGCTATTTGAACTTGAATTTTCTATATACAAATAGAATCCTTCTGTAGTTTCATCAGGAGTTGAAGGATGACTTTATTTTGAAAAATAAAAAATCTGATCCTGGATCCTATGAAATTGAAGTTTCTATAAATAGTAATAGATTCATCAGTAGTTCAAGTGTGAAATTTTGATTACATTTTTTTGGCCAAGGAGTGTTTGAACTTTAAATGTATAAACTCACTTATGGCTTTATGGTGTTTCTTCAGAAGTTCAAACATGACTTTTTGAAGAAAAAAATCTGAACTTGAACTTTCTATACATATTAATAGATTCATCAGTAGTTCCAGTGTGAAATTTTGAATACATTTTTTGGCCAAGGAGTCTTTGAACATTAAATGTAATAAACAGACTTATGACTTTTATGGTGTTTCTTCAGAATTTTCAACATGACGTTTTTAAAAAAATAAAATAAAATAAAAACTGACCCTGGATTCTGTGAACTTGACCTTTCAATGCATACCAATAGACTTGTTCTGTTGTTTCATATGTAGTTCAAGAATGATGTTTTGAATTTATTTTTACCAGAGTGTTTGAACTTGAACTTTCTATATATACTAATAGATTCCCTCGTTCAAGGATGAACTTTTGAAATTATTTTTGCCTAAGACTATTTGAACTTGAACTTTCTATATACAAATAGAATCCTTCTGTAGATTCATCAGGAGTTGAAGGATGACTTTTTTTGAAAAATTAAAATTCTGACCATGGATCCTATGAACTTGAACTTTCTATACATAGTAACAGATTCATCAATAGGTTAAATGTATAAACTCACTTATGGCTTTATGGTGTTTCTTCAGGAGATTAAACATGACTTTTTGAAAAAAAAAATCTGAGCCTGGATTCTGTGAACTTGACCTTTCTATGCATACCAATAGACACTTTCTGTTGTTTCATGTGTGGTTCAAGAATGAAGTTTTGTATTTCTTTTTACCAGAGTGTATGAACTTGAACTTTCTATATATACTAATAGATTCCATAGTTCAAGGATGAACTTTTAAACTTATTTGTGCCTGAGACTATTTGAACTTGAACTTTCTATATACAAATAGAACCCTTCTGTAGTTTCATTAGGAGTTGAAGGATGACTTTCTTTTGAAAAATAAAAATTCAGACCCTGGATCCTATGAACTTGAACTTTCTATACATAGTAATAGATTCATCAGTGTTTCAAGGGTGAAATTTTGAACTTATTTTTTAACAGAGTCTTTGAACTTGAACTTTCTATATATACTAATAGATTCCATAGTTCAAGGATGATCATTTGAACTTATTTATGCCTAAGACTATTTGAACTTGAACTTTCTATATATAAATAGAATCCTTCTGTAGTTTCATCAGGAGTCGAAGGATGACTTTTTTTGAAAAAAAAAAACATTCTGATCCTGGATCCTATGAACTTGAACTTTCTATACATAGTAATAGATTCATCAGTAGTTCAAGTGTGAAATTTTGAGTACATTTTTTGGCCAAGGAGTGTTTGAACTTTAAATGTATAAACTCACTTATGGCTTTATGGTGTTTCTTCAGAAGTTCAAACATGACTTTTTGAAGAAAAAAATCTGAACTTGAACTTTCTATACATATTAATAGATTCATCAGTAGTTCCAGTGTGAAATTTTGAATACATTTTTTGGCCAAGGAGTCTTTGAACATTAAATGTAATAAACAGACTTATGACTTTTACGGTGTTTCTTCAGAATTTTAAACATGACGTTTAAAAAAAAAAAAAAAAAAACTGACCCTGGATTCTGTGAACTTGACCTTTCAATGCATACCAATAGACTTGTTCTGTTGTTTCATATGTAGTTCAAGAATGAAGTTTTGAACTTATTTTTACCAGAGTGTTTGAACTTGAACTTTCTATATATACTAATAGATTCCCTCGTTCAAGGATGAACTTTTGAAATTATTTTTGCCTAAGACTATTTCAACTTGAACTTTCTATGTACAAATAGAATCCTTCTGTAGATTCATCGGGAGTTGAAGGATGACTTTTTTTGAAAAATAAAAATTCTGACCATGGATCCTATGAACTTGAACTTTCTATACATAGTAACAGATTCATCAATACTTTAAATGTATAAACTCACTTATGGTTTTATGGTGTTTCTTCAGAAGTTCAAACATGACTTTTTGAAAAAAAAAATCTCAGCCTGGATTCTGTGAACTTGACCTTTCTATACATACCAATTCCAACCTTCTGTTGTTTCATGCATGGTTCAAGAATGAAGTTTTGTATTTCTTTTTACCAGAGTGTTTGAACTCGAACTTTCTATATATACTAATAGATTCCCTCATTCAAGAATGAACTTTTGAACTTATTTTTGCCTAAGAGTATTTGAACTTGAACTTTCTTTATAAGATAGAATCCTTCTGTAGTTTCATCAGTAGTTGAAGGATGAGTTTCTTTTAAAAATTCTGACCCTGGATCCTATTAACTTGAACTTTCTATACATAGTAATAGATTCATCAGAATTTTAAGGGTGACATTTTTAACTTATTTTTTACCAGAGTCTTTGAACTTGAACTTTCTAAGTATACTAATAGATTCCATAGTTGAAGGATGATCATTTGAACTTATTTATGCCTAAGACTATTTGAACTTGAATTTTCTATATACAAATAGAATCCTTCTGTAGATTCATCAGGAGTCGAAGGATGACTTTTTTTTGAAAAATATAAATTCTGACCTTGGATCCTATGAACTTGAACTTTCTTCATAGTAATAGATTCATCAGTATTTCAAGGGTGAAATTTTGAACTTATTTTTTAACAGAGTCTATGAACTTGAACTTTCTAAATATACTAATAGATTCCATCGTTCAAGGATGATCATTTGAACTTATTTTGCCTAAGACTATTTGAACTTGAACTTTCTATATACAAATAGAATCCTTCTGTAGTTTCATCAGGAGTTGAAGGATGACTTTCTTTTGGAAAATAAAAATTCTGTTCCTGGATCCTATGAACTTGAACTTTCTATACATAGTAATAGATTCATCAGTATTTCAAGGGTGAAATTTTGAACTTATTTTTTAACAGAGTGTTTGAACTTGAACTTTCTATATATACTAATAGATTGCCTCGTTCAAGGATGAACTTTTGAACTTATTTTTGCCTGAGTATTTAAACTTGAACTTTCTTTTTACGAATAGAATCCTTCTGTAGTTTCATCAGGAGTTAAAGAATGACTTTAAAAAAAAAAAAAAATTCTGACCCTGGATCCTATGAACTTGAACTTTCTATACATAGTCATAGATTCATCAGTAGTTCAAGTGTGAAATTTTGAATACATTTTTTGGTCAAGGAGTGTTTTGTTTGAACTTTAAATGTATAAACTCACTTATGGCTTTATGGTGTTTCTTCAGAAGTTCAAACATGACTTTTTGAAAGAAAAAAATCTGAGCCTGGATTCTGGGAACTTGATCTTTCTATGCATTTCTATGTAGACACCTTCTGTTGTTTCATGTGTGGTTCAAGAATGAAGTTTTGTAATTCTTTTTACCAGAGTGTATGAACTTGAACTTTCTATATATACTAATAGATTCCATAGTTCAAGGATGATCATTTGAACTTATTTATGCCTAAGACTATTTGAACATTCTATATATGAATAGAATCCTTCTGTAGTTTCATCAGGAGTCGAAGGATGACTTTTTTTGAAAAATAAAAATTCTGACTTTGGATCCTATGAACTTGAACTTTCTATACATAGTAATAGATTCATCAGTAGTTCAAGTGTGAAATTTTGAATACATTGTTTGGCCAAGGAGTGTTAGAACTTTAAATGTATAAACTCACTTATGGCTTTATGGTGTTTCTTCAGAAGTTCAAACATGACTTTTTGAAGAAAAAAATCTGAACTTGAACCTTCTATACATATTAATAGATTCATCAGTAGTTCCAGTGTGAAATTTTGAATACATTTTTTGGCCAAGGAGTCTTTGAACATTAAATGTAATAAACAGACTTATGACTTTTATGGTGTTTCTTCAGAATTTTAAACATGACGTTTAAAAAAAAAAAAACTGACGCTGGATTCTGTGAACTTGACCTTTCAATGCATACCAATAGACTTCTGTTGTTTCATGCGTAGTTCAAGAATGAAGTTTTGAATTTATTTTTACCAGAGTGTTTGAACTTTCTACATATACTAATAGATTCACTCGTTCAAGGATGAACTTTTGAAATTATTTTTGCCTAAGACTATTTGAACTTGAACTTTCTATGTACAAATAGAATCCTTCTGTAGATTCATCAGGAGTTGAAGGATGACTTTTTTTGAAAAATAAAAATTCTGACCATGGATCCTATGAACTTGAACTATCTATACATAGTAATAGATTCATCAGTAGTTTAAATGTATAAACTCACTTATGGCTTTATGGTGTTTCTTCAGGATATCAAACATGACTTTTTGAAAAAAAAATCTGAGCCTGGATTCTGAGAACTTGACCTTTCTATGCATACCATTTCTGCCAATTCCAATACCTTCTGTTGTTTCATGCGTGGTTCAAGAATGAAGTTTTGTATTTCTTTTTACCAGAGTGTCTGAACTCAAACTTTCTATATATACTAATAGATTCCCTCATTCAAGGATGAACTTTTGAACTTATTTTTGCCTAAGAGTATTTGAACTTGAACTTTCTTTATAAGATAGAATCCTTCTGTAGTTTACATTTACATTTATGCATTTAGCAGACGCTTTTATCCAAAGCGATTTACAACTCAGGAGAACAGGAAGCGATCCGTCAAGAAGAGGCAACGAAACACAAAAAGTGCCCTAAATACTAAGATTTGTACACTGCTCAGAGTAGCAAAGACCAGAAAAGGAAAGAAGAAATGAGAAATAGAGGGGGAAATAATTTTTTTTATTTATTTTTATTTTATTTTATTTTTTATATAAGATTAAGTGCTCATGGTTTCATCAGTAGTTGAAGGATGAGTTTCTTTTAAACATTCTGACCCTGGATCCTATTAACTTGAAGTGCTCATAGTTTCATCAGTAGTTGAAGGATGAGTTTCTTTTAAAAATTCTGACCCTGGATCCTATTAACTTGAACTTCCTATACATAGTAATAGATTCATCAGAATTTTAAGGGTGAAATTTTGAACTTATTTTTTACCAGAGACATTAAACTTGAACTTTCTATATATACTAATAGATTCCATTGTTCAAGGTTGAACTTTTGAAATTATTTTTGCCTAAGACTATTTGAACTAGAACTTTCTATATACGAATAGAATCCTTCTGTAGTTTCATCAGTAGTTGAAGAATGACTTTTTAAAAAAAAAAATTAAAACTCTGACCCTGGATTCTATGAACTTGAACTTTCTATACATAGTAATAGATTCATCAGAATTTTAAGGGTGACATTTTGAACTTATTTTTTACCAGAGTCATTAAACTTGAACTTTCTATATATACTAATAGATTCCATAGTTCAAGGTTGAACTTTTGAAATTATTTTTGCCTAAGACTATTTGAACTTGAACTTTCTATATACGAATAGAATCCTTCTGTAGTTTCATCAGTAGTTGAAGGATGACTTTCTTTTGAAAAATTAAACTCTGACCCTGGATCCTATGAACTTGAACTTTCTATACATAGTAATAGATTCATCAGTAGTTCAAGGGTGAAAATTTGAACTAATTTTTTAACAGAGTCTTTGAACTTGAACTTTCTAAGTATACTAATAGATTCCATAGTTCAAGGATTATCATTTGAACTTATTTATGCCTAAGACTATTTGAACTTGAACTTTCTATATACAAATAGAATCCTTCTGTAGTTTCATCAGGAGTTGAAGGATGACTTTCTTCTGAAAAAAAAAAAAAAATTCTGACCCTGGATCCTGTGAACTTGAACTTTCTATACATACTGATAGATTCCCTTATTCAAGGATGATCATTTGAACTTATTTTTGCTTCAGGCTATTTGAACTTGAATTTTCTATATACAAATAGAATCCTTCTGTAGTTTCATCAGGAGTTGAAGGATGACTTTATTTTGAAAAATAAAAAATCTGATCCTGGATCCTATGAAATTGAAGTTTCTATAAATAGTAATAGATTCATCAGTAGTTCAAGTGTGAAATTTTGATTACATTTTTTTGGCCAAGGAGTGTTTGAACTTTAAATGTATAAACTCACTTATGGCTTTATGGTGTTTCTTCAGAAGTTCAAACATGACTTTTTGGGAAAAAAAATAATAATCTGAGAATGGGTTTTGTGAACTTGACATTTTTATGCATACCAATAGACTCATTCTGTTGTTTCACGCGTAGTTCAAGAATGAAGTTTTGTATTTCTTTTTACCAGAGTGTTTGAACTCGAACTTTCTATATATACTAATAGATTCCCTCATTCAATGATGAACTTTTGAACTTATTTTTGCCTAAGAGTATTTGAACTTGAACGTTCTTTATAAGATAGAATCCTTCTGTAGTTTACATTTACATTTATGCATTTAGCAGACGCTTTTATCCAAAGCGATTTACAACTCAGGAGAACAGGAAGCGATCCGTCAAGAAGAGGCAACGAAACACAAAAAGTGCCCTAAATACTAAGATTTGTACACTGCTCAGAGTAGCAAAGACCAGAAAAGGAAAGAAGAAATGAGAAATAGAGGGGGAAATAATTTTTTTATTTATTTTTATTTTATTTTATTTTTTATATAAGATTAAGTGCTCATGGTTTCATCAGTAGTTGAAGGATGAGTTTCTTTTAAACATTCTGACCCTGGATCCTATTAACTTGAAGTGCTCATAGTTTCATCAGTAGTTGAAGGATGAGTTTCTTTTAAAAATTCTGACCCTGGATCCTATTAACTTGAACTTCCTATACATAGTAATAGATTCATCAGAATTTTAAGGGTGAAATTTTGAACTTATTTTTTACCAGAGTCATTAAACTTGAACTTTCTATATATACTAATAGATTCCATAGTTCAAGGTTGAACTTTTGAAATTATTTTTGCCTAAGACTATTTGAACTAGAACTTTCTATATACGAATAGAATCCTTCTGTAGTTTCATCAGTAGTTGAAGAATGACTTTTAAAAAAAAAAATTAAAACTCTGACCCTGGATCCTATGAACTTGAACTTTCTATACATAGTAATAGATTCATCAGAATTTTAAGGGTGAAATTTTGAACTTATTTTTTACCAGAGTCATTAAACTTGAACTTTCTATATATACTAATAGATTCCATAGTTCAAGGTTGAACTTTTGAAATTATTTTTGCCTAAGACTATTTGAACTTGAACTTTCTATATACGAATAGAATCCTTCTGTAGTTTCATCAGTAGTTGAAGAATGACTTTTTTTTGAAAAATAAAAATTCTGATCCTGGATCCTATGAACTTGAACTTTCTATACATAGTAATAGATTCATCAGTATTTCGAGGGTGAAATTTTGAACTTATTTTTTAACAGAGTCTTTCAACTTGAACTTTCTATATATACTAATAGATTCCATCGTTCAAGGATGATCATTTGAACTTATTTTTGCCTAAGACTATTTGAACTTGAACTTTCTATATACAAACAGAATCCTTCTGTAGTTTCATCAGGAGTTGAAGGATGACTTTCTTTTGAAAAATAAAATTCTGATCCTGGATCCTACGAACTTGAACTTTCTATACATAGTAATAGATTCATCAGTAGTTGAAGTGTGAAATATTGATTACATTTTTTTGGCCAAGGAGTGTTTGAACTTTAAATGTATAAACTCACTTATGGCTTTATGGTGTTTCTTCAGAAGTTCAAACATGACTTTTTGGGAAAAAAAATAATAATCTGAGAATGGGTTTTGTGAACTTGACATTTTTATGCATACCAATAGACTCATTCTGTTGTTTCACGCGTAGTTCAAGAATGAAGTTTTGTATTTCTTTTTACCAGAGTGTTTGAACTCGAACTTTCTATATATACTAATAGATTCTCTCATTCAATGATGAACTTTTGAACTTATTTTTGCCTAAGAGTATTTGAACTTGAACTTTCTTTATAAGATAGAATCTTTCAGTAGTTTCATCAGGAGTTGAAGGATGAGTTTCTTTTAAAAATTCTGACCCTGGATCCTATGAACTTGAACTTTCTATACATAGTAATGATTCATCAGTATTTCAAGGGTGAAATTTTGAACTTATTTTTTAACAGAGTCTTTGAACTTGAACTTTCTATATATACTAATAGATTCCATCGTTCAAGGATGATCATTTGAACTTATTTTTGCCTAAGACTATTTGAACTTGAACTTTCTATATACAAACAAAATCCTTCTGTAGTTTCATCAGGAGTTGAAGGATGACTTTCTTTTGAAAAATAAAAATTCTGATCCTGGATCCTATGAACTTGAACTTTCTACACATAGTAATAGATTCATCAGTAGTTGAAGTGTGAAATTTTGAATAAATTTTTTGGCCAAGGAGTGTTTTGTTTGAACTTTAAATGTTTAAACTCACTTATGGTTTTATGGTGTTTCTTCAGAAGTTCAAACTTGACTTTTTGAAGAATAAAAATCTGTGCAATGCAAAGGCACCGTCTCTTCGGTGCAAAACGAGTTTTTTATGCAATGCAAATCAAAAGCAATAATCTCCTCATTGCACAAGATATTTTGCATGCAAATGCAATGCAGAATAACTAATCTTTAGTTAATCTCTCAGTGCTCAGCGATTTAAATATGCAATGCATTAGAAACCACTAATTTCTTAAATGCACAAAAGGTTTTTGTATGCAATGCATGCAAAAGTCTTCTATGCACGAGTTTTTTCGTATGCAATGCAAAATCACTTATCTCTTTATTGCTTCGCGAATTCTTATATGCAAAGCAAAAGCGCTAATATCTTCATTGCACGAGATCTATGCAATGCAAAGGCACCGTCTCTTCGGTGCAATACGAGTTTTTTATGCAATGCAATGCAAAAGCAATAATCTCCTCATTGCACATTTTTTTTTGCATGTAAATGCAATGCAGATTAACTAATCTTATTGCACAAGTTTTTCCGTATTTAGTGCAATGCAAAAACTCTCAGTGCTCAGCGATTTAAATATGCAATGCATTAGAAACCACTAATTTCTTGAATGCACAAAAGATTTTTGTAGGCAATGTATGCAAAAGTCTTCTATGCACGAGTTTTTACGTATGCAATGCAATGCAATGCAAAAGCACTTATCTCTTTATTGCACCGCGAATTCTTATATGCAAAGCAAAAGCGCTAATATCTTCATTGCACGAGATCTATGCAATGCAAAGGAACCGTCTCTTCGGTGCAAAACGAGTTTTTTATGCAATGCAATTCAAAAGCAATAATCTCATCATTGCACAAGATTTTTTGCACGCAAAATGCAATGCAGAATAACTAATCTTATTGCACACGTTTATCCATATTCAATGCAATGCAAAAACACTTACTCTCAGTGCTCAGCGATTTAAAATGCAATGCATTAGAAACCACTAATTTCTTAAATGCACAAAAGGTTTTTGTATGGCAACGCAGGCAAAAGTCTTTTATGCACGAGTTTTTTTCGTATGCAAATGCAATGCAATGCAATGCAAAAGTACTTATCACTTTATTGCACCACGAATTCTTATATGCAAAAAAAAGCGCTAATATCTTCATTACACGAAATCTTATGCAATGAAAAGGCACTGTATCTTCGGTGCAAAGCGAGTTTTTTATGCAATGCAATGCAAAAGCAATAATCTCCTCATTGCACAAGATTTTTGCATGCAAATGCAATGCAGAATAAGCGCTAATATCTTCATTGCACGAGATCTTATGCAATGAAAAGGCACTGTCTCTTCGGTGCAAAGCGAGTTTTTTGTGCAATGCGAGGCAAAAGCAATAATCTCCTCATTGCACAAGATTTTTTGCAAGCAAATGCAATGCAGAATAACTAATCTTATTACACACGTTTTTCCGTATTCAATGCAATGCAAAACCACTCACTCTCAGTGCACAGCGAATTAAATATGCAATTCATTTGAAACCACTAATTTCTTGAATGCACAAAAGATTTCTGTATGCAATGCATGCAAAAGTTTTCTATGCACGAGTTTTTTCGTATGCAAAGCAATGCAATGCAAAAGCACTTATCTCTTTATTGCACCGCGAATTCTTATATGCAAAAAAAAGCGCTAATATCTTCATTACACGAAATCTTATGCAATGAAAAGGCACTGTATCGTCGGTGCAAAGCGAGTTTTTTATGCAATGCAATGCAAAAGCAATAGTCTCCTCATTGCACAAGATTTTTTGCATGCAAATAAAATGCAGAATAACTAATCTTAATGCACACATTTTTCCGTATTCAATGCAATGCAAACACTTACTCTCACTGCAAGGCGATTTAAATATGCAATGCATTAGAAACCACGAATTTCTTGAATGCACAAACGATTTTTGTATGCAATGCATGCAAATGTTTTCTATGCACGAGTTTTTTCGTATGCAAAGCAATGCAATGCAAAAGCACTTATCTCTTAATTGCACCACGAATTCTTATATGCAAAAAAGCGCTAATTCATTGCACGATATCTTATGCAATGAAAAGGCACTGTATCTTCGGTGCAAAGCGAGTTTTTTATGCAATGCAATGCAAAAGCAATAATCTCCTCATTGCACAAGATTTTTTGCATGCAAATGCAATGCAGAATAAGCGCTAATATCTTCATTGCACGAGATCTTATGCAATGAAAAGGCACTGTCTCTTCGGTGCACAGCGAATTAAATATGCAATTCATTTGAAACCAATAATTTCTTGAATGCACAAAAGATTTTTGTATGCAATGCATGCAAAAGTTTTCTATGCACGAGTTTTTTCGTATGCAAAGCAATGCAATGCAAAAGCACTTATCTCTTTATTGCACCGCGAATTCTTATATGCAAAAAAAAAAGCGCTAATATCTTCATTACACGAAATCTTATGCAATGAAAAGGCACTGTATCGTCGGTGCAAAGCGAGTTTTTTATGCAATGCAATGCAAAAGCAATAGTCTCCTCATTGCACAAGATTTTTTGCATGCAAATAAAATGCAGAATAACTAATCTTAATGCACACATTTTTCCGTATTCAATGCAATGCAAACACTTACTCTCAGTGCACAGCGATTTAAATATGCAATGCATTAGAAACCACTAATTTCTTGAATGCACAAAAGATTTTTGTATGCAATGCATTCAAAAGTTTTCTATGCACGAGTTTTTTCGTATGCAAAGCAATGCAATGCAAAAGCACGAATCTCTTAATTGCACCACGAATTCTTATATGCAAAAAAAGCGCTAATATCTTCATTGCACGATATCTTATGCAATGAAAAGGCACTGTATCTTCGGTGCAAAGCGATTGTTTTATGCAATACAATGCAAAAGCAATAATCTCCTAATTGCACAAGATTTTTTGCATGCAAAGGCAATGCAGAATAAGCGCTAATATCTTCATTGCACGAGATCTTATGCAATGAAAAGGCACTGTCTCTTCGGTGTGCAAAGTGAGTTTTTTGTGCAATGCGATGCAAAAGCAACAATCTCCTCATTGCACAAGATTTTTTTTGCATGCAAATGCAATGCAGAATAACTAATCTTATTGCCAAGTTTTTCCGTATTCAATTAAATGAAAAAACACACTCTCAGTGCACAGCGACTTTAATGCAATGCAATGCAAAAACACTAATTTCTTCAATGCACAAAAGGTTTTTGTATGGAATAAATGCAAATGTCTTCTATGCACGAGTTTTTCCGTATGCAGTGCAATGCAATGCAAAGGCACTAATCTCTTCGTTGCACAGCGAAATTTTATATGCAATGGAAAAGCGCTAATTCTTAAATCCACAACGCTTTCTATGCAATGGAAAGGTACTGTCTCGTCGATGCACAGCGAATTTTTAATGCAATGCGATGCAAAAGGACTAATCTCTTCAATTTCTGACCAAATACGAATCCACAGAAGGTTTTTGTTTTTGTTTGTTTTTGTATAAAATCCTTCTGATATTAAATGGCCAGAAATATGTGTGAATTTTTGAATACATTTTTTGGCCAAGGAGTGTTTGAACTTTAAATGTATAAACAGACTTGTGACTTTTATGGTGTTTCTTCAGAAGTTCAAGCATGACTTTTGGAGAGAAAAAAACTGACCCTGGATTTTGTGAACTTGACCTTTCTATGCATACCAATAGACTCCTTCTGTTGTTTCATACGTAGTTCAAGAATGAAGTTTTGAATTTATTTTTACCAGTGTTGAACTTGAACTTTCTATATATACTAATAGACTCCCTCGTTCAAGGATGAACGTTTGAACTTATTTTTGCCTAAGAGTATTTGAACTGGAACTTTCTATATACGAATAGAATCCTTCTGTAGTTTCATCAGTAGTTGAAGGATGACTTTTTTTGAAAAATAAAAATTCTGACCCTGGATCCTATGAACTTGAACTTTCTATAAATAGTAATAGATTCATCAGTATTTCAAGAATGAAGTTTTGAATTTATTTTTACCAGTGTTGAACTTGAACTTTCTATATATACTATTAGATTCCCTCGTGCAAGGATGAACGTTTGAACTTATTTTTGCCTAAGAGTATTTGAACTTGAACTTTCTTTATAAGATAGAATCCTTCTGTAGTTTCATCAGTAGTTGAAGGATGAGTTTCTTTTAAAAATTCTGACCCTGGATCCTATGAACTTGAACTTTCTATACATAGTAATAGATTCATCAGTATTTCAAGGGTGAAATTTTGAACTTATTTTTTTAACAGAGTCATTAATCTTGAACTTTCTTACTAATAGATTCTTACTAATAGATTCCCTCGTTCAAGGATGAACTTTTGAAATTATTTTTGCCTAAGACTATTTGAACTTAAACTTTCTATGTACAAATAGAATCCTTCTGTAGATTCATCAGGAGTTGAAGGATGACTTGTTTTGAAAAATTAAAATTCTGACCATGGATCCTATGAACTTGAACTTTCTATACATAGTAACAAATTCATCAATAGTTTAAATGTATAAACTCACTTATGGCTTTATGGTGTTTCTTCAGGAGATTAAACATGACTTTTTGAAAAAAAAAATCTGAGCCTGGATTCTGTGAACTTGACCTTTCTATGCATACCAATGAAACAACGCATGAAACAACCTTCTGTTGTTTCATGCGTGGTTCAAGAATGAAGTTTTGTATTTCTTTTTACCAGAGTGTTTGAACTTGAACTTTCTATATAGATTCCCTCGTTCAAGGAAGAACTTTTGAACTTATTTTTGCCTAAGAGTATTTAAACTTGAACTTTCTATACACAAATAGAATCCTTCTGTAGTTTCATCAGGAGTTGAAGGATGACTTTCTTTTGAAAAAAAAAAAAATTCTGACCCTGGATCCTGTGAACTTGAACTTTCTATACATACTAATAGATTCCCTCATTCAAGGATGATCATTTGAACTTATTTTTGCTTCAGACTATTTGAACTTGAATTTTCTATATACAAATAGAATCCTTCTGTAGTTTCATCAGGAGTTGAAGGATGACTTTTTGAAAAATAAAAAATCTGATCCTGGATCCTATGAAATTGAACTTTCTATAAATAGTAATAGATTCATCAGTAGTTCAAGTGTGAAATTTTGATTACATTTTTTTGGCCAAGGAGTGTTTGAACTTTAAATGTATAAACTCACTTATGGCTTTATGGTGTTTCTTCAGAAGTTCAAACATGACTTTTTGAAGAAAAAAATCTGAACTTGAACTTTCTATACATATTAATAGATTCATCAGTAGTTCCAGTGTGAAATTTTGAATTCATTTTTTTGGCCAAGGAGTCTTTGAACATTAAATGTAATAAACAGATTTATGACTTTTATGGTGTTTCTTCAGAATTTTCAACATGACGTTTTTAAAAAAAAAAAAAAAAAAAAAAAAACTGACCCTGGATTCTGTGAACTTGACCTTTCAATGCATACCAATAGACTTGTTCTGTTGTTTAACATGTAGTTCAAGAATGATGTTTTGAATTTACTTTTACCAGAGTGTTTGAACTTGAACTTTCTATATATACTATTACAGGGGTCCTCAATCTCGGCCCTGGAGGGCCACTGTCCTGCACAGTTTAGCTCCAACCCCAATCAAACACACCTGAAACAGCTAATCAATACATATAAAGGCAATGATTAGCATTGATTAGCTGGTTTAGGGGTGTTTGATTGGGGTTGGAGCTAATCTCTGCAGGGCAGTGGCCCTCCAGGGCCGAGATTGGGGGCCCCTGTACTAATAGATTCCCTCATTCAAGGATGAACGTTTGAAATTATTTTTGCCTAAGACTATTTGAACTTGAACTTTCTATATACAAATAGAATCCTTCTGTAGATTCATCAGGAGTTGAAGGATGACTTTTTTTTGAAAAATTAAAATTCTGACCATGGATCCTATGAACTTGAACTTTCTATACATAGTAACAGATTCATCAATAGTTTAAATGTATAAACTCACTTATGGCTTTATGGTGTTTCTTCAGGAGATTAAACATGACTTTTTGAAAAAAAAAATCTGAGCCTGGATTCTGTGAACTTGACCTTTCTATGCATACCAATAGACACCTTTTGTTGTTTCATGCGTGGTTCAAGAATTAAGTTTTGTATTTCTTTTTACCAGAGTGTTTGAACTTGAACTTTCTATATTATATAGATTCCCTCGTTCAAGGAAGAACTTTTGAACTTATTTTTGCCTAAGAGTATTTAAACTTGAACTTTCTATACACAAATAGAATCCTTCTGTAGCTTCATCAGGAGTTGAAGGATGACTTTCTTTTGAAAAAAAAAAAAATTCTGACCCTGGATCCTGTGAACTTGTACTTTCTATACATCCTAATAGATTCCATCGTTCAAGGATGATCATTTGAACTTATTTTTGCTTCAGACTATTTGAACTTGAATTTTCTATATACAAATAGAATCCTTCTGTAGTTTCATCAGGAGTTGAAGGATGGCTTTACTTTGAAAAATAAAAATTCTGATCCTGGATCCTATGAAATTGAACTTTCTATACATAGTAATAGATTCATCAGTAGTTCAAGTGTGAAATTTTGATTACATTTTTTTGGCCAAGGAGTGTTTGAACTTTAAATGTATAAACTCACTTATGGCTTTATGGTGTTTCTTCAGAAGTTCAAACATGACTTTTTGAAAAAAATAATAATAATCTGAGAATGGGTTTTGTGAACTTGACATTTTTATGCATACCAATAGACTCATTCTGTTGTTTCATGCGTAGTTCAAGAATGAAGTTTTGTATTTCTTTTTACCAGAGTGTTTGAACTTGAACTTTCTACATATACTAATAGACTGCCTCGTTCAAGGATGAAGTTTTGTATTTCTTTTTGCCTGAGTATTTAAACTTGAACTTTCTTTTTACGAATAGAATCCTTCTGTAGTTTCATCAGGAGTTAAAGGATGACTTTAAAAAAAAAAAAAATTTGACCCTGGATCCTATGAACTTGAACTTTCTATACATAGTCATAAATTCATCAGTAGTTGAAGTGTGAAATTTTGAATACATTTTTTGGTCAAGGAGTGTTTTGTTTGAACTTTAAATGTATAAACTCACTTATGGCTTTATGGTGTTTCTTCAGAAGTTCAAACATGACTTTTTGAAAAAAAAAATCTGAGCCTGGATTCTGGGAACTTGATCTTTCTATGCATACCAATAGACACTTTCTGTTGTTTCATGTGTGGTTCAAGAATGAAGTTTTGTATTTCTTTTTACCAGAGTGTATGAACTTGAACTTTCTATATATACTAATAGATTCCATAGTTCAAGGATGAACTTTTAAACTTATTTGTGCCTGAGACTATTTGAACTTGAACTTTCTATATACAAATAGAACCCTTCTGTAGTTTCATTAGGAGTTGAAGGATGACTTTCTTTTGAAAAATAAAAATTCAGACCCTGGATCCTATGAACTTGAACTTTCTATACATAGTAGTAGATTCATCAGTGTTTCAAGGGTGAAATTTTGAACTTATTTTTTAACAGAGTCTTTGAACTTGAACTTTCTATATATACTAATAGATTCCATAGTTCAAGGATGATCATTTGAACTTATTTATGCCTAAGACTATTTGAACTTGAACTTTCTATATATGAATAGAATCCTTCTGTAGATTCATCAGGAGTCGAAGGATGACTTTTTTTGAAAAAAAAACATTCTGATCCTGGATCCTATGAACTTGAACTTTCTATACATAGTAATAGATTCATCAGTAGTTCAAGTGTGAAATTTTGAGTACATTTTTTGGCCTAGGAGTGTTTGAACTTTAAATGTATAAACTCACTTATGGCTTTATGGTGTTTCTTCAGAAGTTCAAACATGACTTTTTGAAGAAAAAAATCTGAACTTGAACTTTCTATACATATTAATAGATTCATCAGTAGTTCCAGTGTGAAATTTTGAATACATTTTTTGGCCAAGGAGTCTTTGAACATTAAATGTAATAAACAGACTTATGACTTTTACGGTGTTTCTTCAGAATTTTAAACATGACGTTTAAAAAAAAAAAAAAAAAAACTGACCCTGGATTCTGTGAACTTGACCTTTCAATGCATACCAATAGACTTGTTCTGTTGTTTCATATGTAGTTCAAGAATGAAGTTTTGAACTTATTTTTACCAGAGTGTTTGAACTTGAACTTTCTATATATACTAATAGATTCCCTCGTTCAAGGATGAACTTTTGAAATTATTTTTGCCTAAGACTATTTCAACTTGAACTTTCTATGTACAAATAGAATCCTTCTGTAGATTCATCGGGAGTTGAAGGATGACTTTTTTTGAAAAATAAAAATTCTGACCATGGATCCTATGAACTTGAACTTTCTATACATAGTAACAGATTCATCAATACTTTAAATGTATAAACTCACTTATGGCTTTATGATGTTTCTTCAGGAGATTAAACATGACTTTTTGAAAAAAAAAATCTGAGCCTGGATTCTGTGAACTTGACCTTTCTATGCTTACCAATAGACACCTTTTGTTATTTCATGCGTGGTTCAAGAATTAAGTTTTGTATTTCTTTTTACCAGAGTGTTTGAACTTGAACTTTCTATATATACTATTACAGGGGTCCTCAATCTCGGCCCTGGAGGGCCACTGTCCTGCACAGTTTAGCTCCAACCCCAATCAAACACACCTGAAACAGCTAATCAATACATATAAAGGCAATGATTAGCATTGATTAGCTGGTTTAGGGGTGTTTGATTGGGGTTGGAGCTAATCTCTGCAGGGCAGTGGCCCTCCAGGGCCGAGATTGGGGGCCCCTGTACTAATAGATTCCCTCATTCAAGGATGAACGTTTGAAATTATTTTTGCCTAAGACTATTTGAACTTGAACTTTCTATATACAAATAGAATCCTTCTGTAGATTCATCAGGAGTTGAAGGATGACTTTTTTTGAAAAATTAAAATTCTGACCATGGATCCTATGAACTTGAACTTTCTATACATAGTAACAGATTCATCAATAGTTTAAATGTATAAACTCACTTATGGCTTTATGGTGTTTCTTCAGGAGATTAAACATGACTTTTTGAAAAAAAAAATCTGAGCCTGGATTCTGTGAACTTGACCTTTCTATGCATACCAATAGACACCTTTTGTTGTTTAATGCGTGGTTCAAGAATTAAGTTTTGTATTTCTTTTTACCAGAGTGTTTGAACTTGAACTTTCTATATTATATAGATTCCCTCGTTCAAGGAAGAACTTTTGAACTTATTTTTGCCTAAGAGTATTTAAACTTGAACTTTCTATACACAAATAGAATCCTTCTGTAGCTTCATCAGGAGTTGAAGGATGACTTTCTTTTGAAAAAAAAAAAAATTCTGACCCTGGATCCTGTGAACTTGTACTTTCTATACATCCTAATAGATTCCATCGTTCAAGGATGATCATTTGAACTTATTTTTGCTTTAGACTATTTGAACTTGAATTTTCTATATACAAATAGAATCCTTCTGTAGTTTCATCAGGAGTTGAAGGATGGCTTTACTTTGAAAAATAAAAATTCTGATCCTGGATCCTATGAAATTGAACTTTCTATACATAGTAATAGATTCATCAGTAGTTCAAGTGTGAAATTTTGATTACATTTTTTTGGCCAAGGAGTGTTTGAACTTTAAATGTATAAACTCACTTATGGCTTTATGGTGTTTCTTCAGAAGTTCAAACATGACTTTTTGAAAAAAATAATAATAATCTGAGAATGGGTTTTGTGAACTTGACATTTTTATGCATACCAATAGACTCATTCTGTTGTTTCATGCGTAGTTCAAGAATGAAGTTTTGTATTTCTTTTTACCAGAGTGTTTGAACTTGAACTTTCTACATATACTAATAGACTGCCTCGTTCAAGGATGAAGTTTTGTATTTCTTTTTGCCTGAGTATTTAAACTTGAACTTTCTTTTTACGAATAGAATCCTTCTGTAGTTTCATCAGGAGTTAAAGGATGACTTTAAAAAAAAAAAAAATTTGACCCTGGATCCTATGAACTTGAACTTTCTATACATAGTCATAAATTCATCAGTAGTTGAAGTGTGAAATTTTGAATACATTTTTTGGTCAAGGAGTGTTTTGTTTGAACTTTAAATGTATAAACTCACTTATGGCTTTATGGTGTTTCTTCAGAAGTTCAAACATGACTTTTTGAAAAAAAAAATCTGAGCCTGGATTCTGGGAACTTGATCTTTCTATGCATACCAATAGACACTTTCTGTTGTTTCATGTGTGGTTCAAGAATGAAGTTTTGTATTTCTTTTTACCAGAGTGTATGAACTTGAACTTTCTATATATACTAATAGATTCCATAGTTCAAGGATGAACTTTTAAACTTATTTGTGCCTGAGACTATTTGAACTTGAACTTTCTATATACAAATAGAACCCTTCTGTAGTTTCATTAGGAGTTGAAGGATGACTTTCTTTTGAAAAATAAAAATTCAGACCCTGGATCCTATGAACTTGAACTTTCTATACATAGTAATAGATTCATCAGTGTTTCAAGGGTGAAATTTTGAACTTATTTTTTAACAGAGTCTTTGAACTTGAACTTTCTATATATACTAATAGATTCCATAGTTCAAGGATGATCATTTGAACTTATTTATGCCTAAGACTATTTGAACTTGAACTTTCTATATATGAATAGAATCCTTCTGTAGATTCATCAGGAGTCGAAGGATGACTTTTTTTGAAAAAAAAACATTCTGATCCTGGATCCTATGAACTTGAACTTTCTATACATAGTAATAGATTCATCAGTAGTTCAAGTGTGAAATTTTGAGTACATTTTTTGGCCAAGGAGTGTTTGAACTTTAAATGTATAAACTCACTTATGGCTTTATGGTGTTTCTTCAGAAGTTCAAACATGACTTTTTGAAGAAAAAAATCTGAACTTGAACTTTCTATACATATTAATAGATTCATCAGTAGTTCCAGTGTGAAATTTTGAATACATTTTTTGGCCAAGGAGTCTTTGAACATTAAATGTAATAAACAGACTTATGACTTTTACGGTGTTTCTTCAGAATTTTAAACATGACGTTTAAAAAAAAAAAAAAAAAAACTGACCCTGGATTCTGTGAACTTGACCTTTCAATGCATACCAATAGACTTGTTCTGTTGTTTCATATGTAGTTCAAGAATGAAGTTTTGAACTTATTTTTACCAGAGTGTTTGAACTTGAACTTTCTATATATACTAATAGATTCCCTCGTTCAAGGATGAACTTTTGAAATTATTTTTGCCTAAGACTATTTCAACTTGAACTTTCTATGTACAAATAGAATCCTTCTGTAGATTCATCGGGAGTTGAAGGATGACTTTTTTTGAAAAATAAAAATTCTGACCATGGATCCTATGAACTTGAACTTTCTATACATAGTAACAGATTCATCAATACTTTAAATGTATAAACTCACTTATGGCTTTATGGTGTTTCTTCAGGAGATTAAACATGACTTTTTGAAAAAAAAAATCTGAGCCTGGATTCTGTGAACTTGACCTTTCTATGCTTACCAATAGACACCTTTTGTTGTTTCATGCGTGGTTCAAGAATTAAGTTTTGTATTTCTTTTTACCAGAGTGTTTGAACTTGAACTTTCTATATAGATTCCATCGTTCAAGGATGATCATTTGAACTTATTTTTGCTACAGACTATTTGAACTTGAATTTTCTATATACAAATAGAATCCTTCTGTAGTTTCATCAGGAGTTGAAGGATGGCTTTATTTTGAAAAATAAAAAATCTGATCCTGGATCCTATGAAATTGAACTTTCTATACATAGTAATAGATTCATCAGTAGTTCAAGTGTGAAATTTTGATTACATTTTTTTGGCCAAGGAGTGTTTGAACTTTAAATGTATAAACTCACTTATGGCTTTATGGTGTTTCTTCAGAAGTTCAAACATGACTTTTTGAAAAAAATAATAATAATCTGAGAATGGGTTTTGTGAACTTGACATTTTTATGCATACCAATAGACTCATTCTGTTGTTTCATGCGTAGTTCAAGAATGAAGTTTTGTATTTCTTTTTACCAGAGTGTTTGAACTTGAACTTTCTACATATACTAATAGACTGCCTCGTTCAAGGATGAACTTTTGAACTTATTTTTGCCTGAGTATTTAAACTTGAACTTTCTTTTTACGAATAGAATCCTTCTGTAGTTTCATCAGGAGTTAAAGGATGACTTTAAAAAAAAAAAAAAAATTTGACCCTGGATCCTATGAACTTGGACTTTCTATACATAGTCATAAATTCATCAGTAGTTGAAGTGTGAAATTTTGAATACATTTTTTGGTCAAGGAGTGTTTTGTTTGAACTTTAAATGTATAAACTCACTTATGGCTTTATGGTGTTTCTTCAGAAGTTCAAACATGACTTTTTGAAAAAAAAAATCTGAGCCTGGATTCTGGGAACTTGATCTTTCTATGCATACCAATAGACACTTTCTGTTGTTTCATGTGTGGTTCAAGAATGAAGTTTTTTATTTCTTTTTACCAGAGTGTATGAACTTGAACTTTCTATATATACTAATAGATTCCATAGTTCAAGGATGAACTTTTAAACTTATTTGTGCCTGAGACTATTTGAACTTGAACTTTCTATATACAAATAGAACCCTTCTGTAGTTTCATTAGGAGTTGAAGGATGACTTTCTTTTGAAAAATAAAAATTCAGACCCTGGATCCTATGAACTTGAACTTTCTATACATAGTAATAGATTCATCAGTGTTTCAAGGGTGAAATTTTGAACTTATTTTTTAACAGAGTCTTTGAACTTGAACTTTCTATATATACTAATAGATTCCATAGTTCAAGGATGATCATTTGAACTTATTTATGCCTAAGACTATTTGAACTTGAACTTTCTATATATGAATAGAATCCTTCTGTAGATTCATCAGGAGTCGAAGGATGACTTTTTTTGAAAAAAAAACATTCTGATCCTGGATCCTATGAACTTGAACTTTCTATACATAGTAATAGATTCATCAGTAGTTCAAGTGTGAAATTTTGAGTACATTTTTTGGCCAAGGAGTGTTTGAACTTTAAATGTATAAACTCACTTATGGCTTTATGGTGTTTCTTCAGAAGTTCAAACATGACTTTTTGAAGAAAAAAATCTGAACTTGAACTTTCTATACATATTAATAGATTCATCAGTAGTTCCACTGTGAAATTTTGAATACATTTTTTGGCCAAGGAGTCTTTGAACATTAAATGTAATAAACAGACTTATGACTTTTACGGTGTTTCTTCAGAATTTTAAACATGACGTTTAAAAAAACAAAAAAAAAAACTGACCCTGGATTCTGTGAACTTGACCTTTCAATGCATACCAATAGACTTGTTCTGTTGTTTCATATGTAGTTCAAGAATGAAGTTTTGAACTTATTTTTTACCAGAGTCATTAAACTTGAACTTTCTATATATACTAATAGATTCCATAGTTCAAGGTTGAACTTTTGAAATTATTTTTGCCTAAGACTATTTGAACTTGAACTTTCTATATACGAATAGAATCCTTCTGTAGTTTCATCAGTAGTTGAAGAATGACTTGTTTTGAAAAATTAAAACTCTGACCCTGGATCCTATGAACTTGAACTTTCTATACATAGTAATAGATTCATCAGTAGTTCAAGGGTGAAAATTTGAACTAATTTTTTAACAGAGTCTTTGAACTTGAACTTTCTAAGTATACTAATAGATTCCATAGTTCAAGGATGATCATTTGAACTTATTTATGCCTAAGACTATTTGAACTTGAACTTTCTATATACAAATAGAATCCTTCTGTAGTTTCATCAGGAGTTGAAGGATGACTTTCTTTTGAAAAAAAAAAAAAATTCTGACCCTGGATCCTGTGAACTTGAACTTTCTATACATAGTAATAGATTCATCAGTATTTCAACGGTGAAATTTTGAACTTATTTTTTAACAGTGTCGTTGAACTTGAACTTTCTATATATACTAATAGATTCCATCGTTCAAGGATGATCATTTGAACTTATTTTTGCCTAAGACTATTTGAACTTGAACTTTCTATATACAAATAGAATCCTTCTGTAGTTTGATCAGGAGTTGAAGGATGACTTTCTTTTGAAAAAAAAAAAATTCTGACCCTGGATCCTGTGAACTTGAACTTTCTATACATACTGATAGATTCCCTTATTCAAGGATGATCATTTGAACTTATTTTTGCTTCAGGCTATTTGAACTTGAATTTTCTATATACAAATAGAATCCTTCTGTAGTTTCATCAGGAGTTGAAGGATGACTTTATTTTGAAAAATAAAAAATCTGATCCTGGATCCTATGAAATTGAAGTTTCTATAAATAGTAATAGATTCATCAGTAGTTCAAGTGTGAAATTTTGATTACATTTTTTTGGCCAAGGAGTGTTTGAACTTTAAATGTATAAACTCACTTATGGCTTTATGGTGTTTCTTCAGAAGTTCAAACATGACTTTTTGAAGAAAAAAATCTGAGCCTGGATTCTGGGAACTTGATCTTTCTATGCATTTCTATGCAGACACCTTCTGTTGTTTCATGTGTGGTTCAAGAATGAAGTTTTGTATTTCTTTTAACCAGAGTGTATGAACTTGAACTTTCTATATATACTAATAGATTCCATAGTTCAAGGATGATCATTTGAACTTATTTATGCCTAAGACTATTTGAACTTGAACTTTCTATATACAAATAGAATCCTTCTGTAGATTCATCAGGAGTTGAAGGATGACTTTCTTTTGAAAAATAAAAATTCTGATCCTGGATCCTATGAACTTGAACTTTCTATACATAGTAATAGATTAATCAGTAGTTGAAGTGTGAAATTTTGAATACATTTTTTGGCCAAGGAGTGTTTTGTTTGAACTTTAAATGTATAAACTCACTTATGGTTTTATGGTGTTTCTTCAGAAGTTCAAACATGACTTTTTGAAAAAAAAAAATCTCAGCCTGGATTCTGTGAACTTGACCTTTCTATAAATACCAATTCCAACCTTCTGTTGTTTCATGCGTGGTTCAAGAATGAAGTTTTGTATTTCTTTTTACCAGAGTGTTTGAACTCGAACTTTCTATATATACTAATAGATTCCCTCATTCAAGGATGAACTTTTGAACTTATTTTTGCCTAAGAGTATTTGAACTTGAACTTTCTTTATAAGATAGAATCCTTCTGTAGTTTCATCAGTAGTTGAAGGATGAGTTTCTTTTAAAAATTCTGACCCTGGATCCTATTAACTCTAACTTTCTATACATAGTAATAGATTCATCAGAATTTTAAGGGTGAAATTTTGAACTTATTTTTTACCAGAGTCATTAAACTTGAACTTTCTATATATACTAATAGATTCCATAGTTCAAGGTTGAACTTTTGAAATTATTTTTGCCTAAGATTATTTGAACTTGAACTTTCTATATACGAATAGAATCCTTCTGTAGTTTCATCAGTAGTTGAAGAATGACTTTTTCTTGAAAAATTAAAACTCTGACCCTGGATCCTATGAACTTGAACTTTCTATACATAGTAATAGATTCATCAGTAGTTCAAGGGTGAAATTTTGAACTAATTTTTTAACAGAGTCTTTGAACTTGAACTTTCTAAGTATACTAATAGATTCCATAGTTCAAGGATGATCATTTGAACTTATTTATGCCTAAGACTATTTGAACTTGAATTTTCAATATACAAATAGAATCCTTCTGTAGTTTCATCAGGAGTCGAATGATGACTTTTTTTGGAAAAATATAAATTCTGACCTTGGATCCTATGAACTTGAACTTTCTATACATAGTAATAGATTCATCAGTATTTCAAGGGTGAAATTTTGAACTTATTTTTTAACAGAGTCTTTGAACTTGAACTTTCTATATATACTAATAGATTCCATCGTTCAAGGATGATCATTTGAACTTATTTTTGCCTAAGACTATTTGAACTTGAACTTTCTATATACAAATAGAATCCTTCTGTAGTTTCATCAGGAGTTGAAGGATGACTTTCTTTTGGAAAATAAAAATTCTGATCCTGGATCCTATGAACTTGAACTTTCTATACATAGTAATAGATTCATCAGTAGTTGAAATGTGAAATTTTGAATACATTTTTTGGCCAAGGAGTGTTTTGTTTGAACTTTAAATGTATAAACTCACTTATGGTTTTATGGTGTTTCTTCAGAAGTTCAAACATGACTTTTTGAAAAAAAAAATCTCAGCCTGGATTCTGTGAACTTGACCTTTCTATAAATACCAATTCCAACCTTCTGTTGTTTCATGCGTGGTTCAAGAATGAAGTTTTGTATTTCTTTTTACCAGAGTGTTTGAACTCGAACTTTCTATATATACTAATAGATTCCCTCATTCAAGGATGAACTTTTGGACTTATTTTTGCCTAAGAGTATTTGAACTTGAACTTTCTTTATAAGATAGAATCCTTCTGTAGTTTCATCAGTAGTTGAAGAATGACTTTTTCTTGAAAATTTAAAACTCTGACCCTGGATCCTATGAACTTGAACTTTCTATACATAGTAATAGATTCATCAGTAGTTCAAGGGTGAAATTTTGAACTAATTTTTTAACAGAGTCTTTGAACTTGAACTTTCTAAGTATACTAATAGATTCCATAGTTCAAGGATGATCATTTGAACTTATTTATGCCTAAGACTATTTGAACTTGAATTTTCAATATACAAATAGAATCCTTCTGTAGTTTCATCAGGAGTCGAAGGATGACTTTTTTTGGAAAAATATAAATTCTGACCTTGGATCCTATGAACTTGAACTTTCTATACATAGTAATAGATTCATCAGTATTTCAAGGGTGAAATTTTGAACTTATTTTTTAACAGAGTCTTTGAACTTGAACTTTCTATATATACTAATAGATTCCATCGTTCAAGGATGATCATTTGAACTTATTTTTGCCTAAGACTATTTGAACTTGAACTTTCTATATACAAATAGAATCCTTCTGTAGTTTCATCAGGAGTTGAAGGATGACTTTCTTTTGGAAAATAAAAATTCTGATCCTGGATCCTATGAACTTGAACTTTCTATACATAGTAATAGATTAATCAGTAGTTGAAGTGTGAAATTTTGAATACATTTTTTGGCCAAGGAGTGTTTTGTTTGAACTTTAAATGTATAAACTCACTTATGGTTTTATGGTGTTTCTTCAGAAGTTCAAACATGACTTTTTGAAAAAAAATATCTGAGCCTGGATTCTGTGAACTTGACCTTTCTATGCATACCAATAGACACCTTCTGTTGTTTCATGCGTAGTTCAAGAATGAAGTTTTGTATTTCTTTTTACCAGAGTGTTTGAACTTGAACTTTCTATATATACCAATAGATTCCGTCGTTCAAGGATGAACTTTTGAACTTATTTTTGCCTAAGAGTATTTAAACTTGAACTTTCTTTTTACGAATAGAATCCTTCTGTAGTTTCATCAGGAGTTGAAGGATGACTTTTTTTGAAAAATAAAAATTCTGACCCTGGATCCTTTGAACTTGAACTTTCTATAATAGTAATAGATTCATCAGTATTTCAAGAATTAAGTTTTGAATTTATTTTGACCAGAGTCTTTGAACTTGAACTTTCTATATATACTAATAGATTCCATCGTTCAAGGATGATCATTTGAACTTATTTTTGCTTCAGACTATTTGAACTTGAATTTTCTATATACAAATAGAATCCTTCTGTAGTTTCATCAGGAGTTGAAGGATGACTTTATTTTGAAAAATAAAAAATCTGATCCTGGATCCTTTGAACTTGAACTTTCTATAATAGTAATAGATTCATCAGTAGTTCAAGTGTGAAATTTTGATTACATTTTTTTGGCCAAGGAGTATTTGAACTTTAAATGTATAAACTTACTTATGGCTTTATGGTGTTTCTTCGGATGTTCAAACATGACTTTTTGAAAAAAAAAAAATAATCTGAGAATGGGTTTTGTGAACTTGACATTTTTATGCATACCAATAGACTCATTCTGTTGTTTCATGCGTAGTTCAAGAATGAAGTTTTGTATTTCTTTTTACCAGAGTGTTTGAACTTGAACTTTCTACATATACTAATAGATTGCCTCGTTCAAGGATGAACTTTTGAACTTATTTTTGCCTGAGTATTTAAACTTGAACTTTCTTTTTACGAATAGAATCCTTCTGTAGTTTCATCAGGAGTTGAAGGATGACTTAAAAAAAAAAAAAAAATTCTGACCCTGGATCCTATGAACTTGAACTTTCTATACATAGTCATAGATTCATCAGTAGTTCAAGTGTGAAATTTTGAATACATTTTTTGGTCAAGGAGTGTTTTGTTTGAACTTTAACTGTATAAACTCACTTATGGCTTTATGGTGTTTCTTCAGAAGTTCAAACATGACTTTTTGAAAAAAAAAATATCTGAGCCTGGATTCTGGGAACTTGATTTTTCTATGCATTTCTATGCAGACACCTTCTGTTGTTTCATGTGTGGTTCAAGAATGAAGTTTTGTATTTCTTTTTACCAGAGTGTATGAACTTGAACTTTCTATATATACTAATAGATTCCATAGTTCAAGGATGATCATTTGAACTTATTTTTGCCTAAGAGTATTTAAACTTGAACTTTCTTTTTACGAATAGAATCCTTCTGTAGTTTCATCAGGAGTTGAAGGATGACTTTCTTTTGAAAAAAAAAAAAATCTGACCCTGGATCCTGTAAACTTGAACTTTCTATACATATTAGTAGATTCATCAGTAGTTCCAGTGTGAAATTTTGAATACATTTTTTGGCCAAGGAGTGTTTGAACTTTAAATGTAATAAACAGACTTATCACTTTTATGGTGTTTCTTCAGAATATCAAACATGAACTTTTGAAAAACAAAAAAACAAAACTGACCGTTGATTCTGTGAACTTGATATTTCTATGCATACCAATAGACTTGTTCTGTTGTTTCATGTAGTTCAAGAATGAAGTTTTGAATTTATTTTTACCAGCGTGTTTGAACTTGAAATTTCTATATATACTAATAGATTCCCTCGTTCAAGGATTAACTTTTGAACTTATTTTTGCCTAAGAGTATTTGAACTTGAACTTTCTATATACAAATAGAATCCTTCTGTAGTTTCATCAGTAGTTCTAGTGTGAAATTTTGAATACATTTTTGGCCAAGGAGTGTTTTGAACTTTAAATGTATAAACTCACTTATGGCTTTATGGTTTTTCTTCAGAAGATCAAACATGACTTTTTGAAAAATAAATTAAAAAATCTGAGCCTTAATTCTGTGAACTTGAACTTCCCATGCATACTAATGACTCCTTCTGTTGTTTCATACGTTGTTCAACAATGACATTTTGAACTTATTTTTTTACCAGAGTCTTTGAACTTGAACTTTCTAATACGCTCTCTATACTAATAGCCTCTGTAGTTCAAGGATGAACTTTTGAACTTATTTTTGCATAAGAGTATTTGAACCTGAACTTTCTGTATACGTATAGATTCCTATAATTATATAAATAGTTACAAAATAGTGGTACAAATAGATAATTCCATCAGTAGTTGAAGGATGACTTTTTTTGAAGAAATCTGACCCTGGATTTTATGAACTTGAACTTTCTATACATAAACAATAGACTACTTATATTTCATCAAGGATGAGGTTTGAACTTATTTTTTTCCAAACAGTCTATGAACTTTCTATGCATAAAAATGAAACATTTACTTAATGTTGACTTTTCAACGAAAAAATGGCTTTTTATGAAAAATAAAACTTCTGACCTTGGATCCTATTAACTTGATCTTTCCATATATGGCAATAGATTCAACAGCAGTTCAAGTGTCTTTGAACTATAAATGTAAAAACAGACTTATGATTTTAAGGTGTTTCTTCAGAAGTTGACTTTTTGAAAAACATATTCTTTCCCTGGATTTTGTGAACTCAATTTTTTAAGCATAACAATAGACTCCATTTATTTCATCAGTATTTCAAGAATGAGCTTTGACTTGTTTTTTCCCCCCAAAGAGTCTATGTTTTGAGCTTTCTATGCATACCAATAGAATGTTAATGTTTCATTCGTAGTTCAAGGATGACTTCTTGTGAAAAATATATATTTTTTTGTATGAAATGCACTGTTATTGCTAATATCTTGTTATTGCTAATAACAAGATATTAGATATTAAACGAGATCTATGCAATGCAAAGGCACTGTCTCTGCAAAGCGAGTTTTTTCATGCAATAAGCAATAATTCCTCATTGCACAAGTTTTTTGTATGCAAATGCAATGCAGAATAACTAATCTTATTGCACACGTTTTTCCGTATTCAATGCAATGCAAAAACACTTACTCTCAGTGCTCAGCGATTTAAATCTGTAATGCATTAGAAACCGCAATTTCTTGAATGCACAAAAGATGTGTGTATGCAATGCATGCAAAAGTTTTCTATTCACTAGTCTTTTCGTATACAATGCAATGCAAAAGCACTTATCTCTTTATTGCACCGCGAAAACTTATATGTAAAAAAGCGCTAAAATCTTTATTGCACGAGATCTATGCAATGCAAAGGCACCGTCTCTTCGGTGCAAAAAGAGTTTTTTATGCAATGCAAATCAAAAGCAATAATCTCCTCATTGCACAAGATATTTTGCATGCAAAACTAATCTTTAGTTAATCTCTCAGTGCTCAGTGATTTAAATATGCAATGCATTGGAAACCACTAATTTCTTAAATGCACAAAAGGTTTTTGTATGCAATGCATGCAAAAGTCTTCTATGCACGAGTTTTTTCGTAAGCAATGCAAAAGCACTTATCTCTTTATTGCACCGCGAATTCTTATATGCAAAGCAAAAGCGCTAAAATCTTCATTGCACGAGATCTATGCAATGCAAAGGAACCGTCTCTTCGGTGCAATACGAGGTTTTTATGCAATGCAATGCAAAAGCAATAATCTCCTCATTGCACAAGATTTTTTTTCTCCGGTGCAAATGCAGAATAACTAATCTTATTGCCAAGTTTTTCTGTATTCAATGCAATGAAAAAACACTTACTCTCAGTGCACAGTGACTTTAATGCAATGCATTAGAAACCACAATTTCTTGAATGCACAAAAAATTTGTTTATGCAATGCATGCAAAAGTTTTCTATGCACTAAACTTTTCGTATGCAATGCAATGCAAAAGCAATAATCTCCTCATTGCACAAGATAGCAGAATAACTAATCGTATTACACACGTTTTTCCGTATTCAATGCAATGCAAAAAAACTCACTCTCAGTGCACAGCGATTTAAATATGCAATGCATTTGAAACCACTAATTTCTTGAATGCACAAAAGATTTTTTTATGCAATGCATGCAAAAGTCTTCTATGCACAAGATTTTTTCCTATGCAATGCAATGCCATGTAAAAGCACTTATCACTTTATTGCACCGCGAATTCTTATATGCAAAGCAAAAGTGCTAATATCTTCATTGCACGAGATCTATGCAATGCAAAGGCACTGTGTCCGGTGCAAAGCGAGTTTTTTAATGCAATGCAAGTCAAAAGCAATAATCTCCTCATTGCACATTTTTTTTGCATGCAAAATGCAATGCAGAATAACTAATCTTATTGCACACGTTTATCCATATTCGATGCAATGAAAAAACACTTACTCTCGTGCACAGTGACTGTAATGCAATGCATTAGAAATCACTAATTTCTTGAATGCACAAAAGGTTTTTGTATGCAATGCAAAAGCACTTATCTCTTTATTGCACCACGAATTCTTATATGCAAAAAAAGCGCTAATATCTTCATTGCACGAGATCTTATGCAATGAAAAGGCACTGTCTCTTCGGTGCAAAGCGAGTTTTTTGTGCAATGCGATGCAAAAGCAATAATCTCCTCATTGCACAAGATTTTTTGCATGCAAATGCAATGCAGAAAACTAATCTTATTACACACGTTTTTCTGTATTCAATGCAATGCAAAACCACTCACTCTAAGTGCACAGCGATATAAATATGCAATGCATTTGAAACCACTAATTTCTTGAATGCACAAAAGATTTTTGTATGCAATGCATATGCAAAAGTCTTCTATGCACGAGTTTTTTCGTATGCAATGTAAAAGCACTAATATCTTTATTGCACGAGATCTATGCAATGCAAAGGCACCGTTTCTTCGGTGCATAACGAGTTTTTTATGCAATGCAATGCAAAATCAACAATCTCCTCATTGCACAATATTTTTTTTGCATGCAAATGCAATGCAGAATAACTAATCTTTATTGCCAAGTTTTTCCGTATTCAATGCAATGAAAAAACACTTACTCTCGTGCACAGTGACTTTAATGCAATGCATTAGAAATCACTAATTTCTTGAATGCACAAAAGGTTTTTGTACGCAATGCATATGCAAAAGTCTTCTATGCACGAGTATTTTCGTATGCAATGCAAAAGCACTTATCTCTTTATTGCACCACGAATTCTTATATGCAAAAAGCGCTAATATCTTCATTGCACGAGATCTTATGCAATGAAAAGGCACTGTCTCTTCGGTGCAAAGCGAGTGTTTTGTGCAATGCGATGCAAAAGCAATAATCTCCTCATTGCACAAGATTTTTTGCATGCAAATGCAATGCAGAAAACTAATCTTATTACACACGTTTTTCCGTATTCAATGCAATGCAAAACCACTCACTCTCAGTGCACAGCGATTTAAATATGCAATGCATTTGAAACCACTAATTTCTTGAATGCACAAAAGATTTTTGTATGCAATGCATGCAAAAGTTTTCTATGCACGAATTTTTTCGTATGCAAAGCAATGCAATGCAAAAGCACTTATCTCTTTATTGCACCGCGAATTCTTATATGCAAAAAAAGGCGCTAATATCTTCATTACACGAGATCTTATGCAATGATAAGGCACTGTATCGTCGGTGCAAAGCGAGTTTTTTATGCAATACAATGCAAAAGCAATAATCTCCTCATTGCACAAGATTTTTTGCATGCAAATAAAATGTAGAATAACTAATCTTAATGCACACATTGTTCCGTATTCAATGCAATGCAAAACACTTACTCTCAGTGCACAGCGATTTAAATATGCAATGCATTAGAAACCACTAATTTCTTGAATGCACAAAAGATTTTTGTATGCAATACATTCAAAAGTTTTCTATGCACGAGTTTTTTCGTATGCAAAGCAATGCAATGCAAAAGCACATCTCTTAATTGCACCACGAATTCTTATATGCAAAAAAAGCGCTAATATCGTCATTGCACGATATCTTATGCAATGAAAAGGCATTGTATCTTCGGTGCAAAGCGAGTTTTTTATGCAATGCAATGCAAAAGCAATAATCTCCTCATTGCACAAGATTTTTTGCATGCAAATGCAATGCAGAATAAGCGCTAATATCTTCATTGCACGAGATCTTATGCAATGAAAAGGCACTGTCTCTTCGGTGCAAAGCGAGTTTTTTGTGCAATGCGATGCAAAAGCAATAATCTCCTCATTGCACAAGATTTTTTGCAAGCAAATGCAATGCAGAATAACTAATCTTATTACACACGTTTTTCCGAATTCAATGCAATGCAAAAACACTCACTCTCAGTGCAAGGCGATTTAAATATGCAATGCATTTGAAACCACTAATTTCTTGAATGCACAAAATATTTTTGTATGCAATGCATGCAAAAGTTTTCTATGCACGAGTTTTTTCGTATGCAAAGCAATGCAATGCAAAAGAACGTATCTCTTTATTGCACCGCGAATTCTTATATGCAAAGCAAAAGCGCTATAATATCTTCATTGCACGAGATCTATGCAATGCAAAGGCACCGGTGCAAAGTCTTCGGTGCAAAACGAGTTTTTTATGCAATGCAATTCAAAAGCAATAATCTCCTCATTGCACAATTTTTTTGCATGCAAATGCAATGCAGAAAACTAACTTTTTGCACACGTTTTTCCGTATTCAATGCAATGCAAAAACACTTACTCTCAGTTCTCAGCGATTAAATACACAATGCATTAGAAACCACTAATTTCTTAAATGCACAAAAGGTTTTTGTATACAATGCATGCAAAAGTATTCTATGCACGAGTTTTTTCGTATGCAGTGCAAAAGCACTTATCTCTTTGTTGCACCGCGATGCAAAAGCAACAATCTCCTCATTGCACAAGATTTTTTTTGCATGCAAATGCAAATACAATGCAGAATAACTAATCTTATTGCCAAGTTTTTCCGTATTCAATTAAATGAAAAAACACACTCTCAATGCACAGCGACTTTAATGCAATGCAATGCAAAAACACTAATTTCTTCAATGCACAAAAGGTTTTTGTATGCAATAAATGCAAATATGCACGAGTTTTTCCGTATGCAATGCAATGCAATGCAAAGGCACTAATCTCTTCGTTGCACAGCGAAATTTTATATGCAATGGAAAAGCGCTAATTCTTAAATCCACAACGCTTTTTATGCAATGGAAAGGTACTGTCTCGTCGATGCACAGCGAATTTTTAATGCAATGCGATGCAAAAGGACTAATCTCTTCAATTTCTGACCAAATACGAATCCACAGAAGGTTTTTGTTTTTGTTTGTTTTTGTATAAAATCCTTCTGATATTAAATGGCCAGAAATATGTGTGAATTTTTGAATGCATTTTTTGGCCAAGGAGTGTTTGAACTTTAAATGTATAAACAGACTTGTGACTTTTATGGTGTTTCTTCAGAAGTTCAAGCATGATTTTGGGAGAGAAAAAAACTGACCCTGGATTTTGTGAACTTGACCTTTCTATGCATACCAATAGACTCATTCTGTTGTTTCATACGTAGTTCAAGAATGAAGTTTTGAATTTATTTTTACCAGTGTTGAACTTGAACTTTCTATATATACTAATAGATTCCCTCGTTCAAGGATGAACGTTTGAACTTATTTTTGCCTAAGAGTATTTGAACTTGAACTTTCTTTATAAGATAGAATCCTTCTGTAGTTTCATCAGGAGTTGAAGGTTGAGTTTCTTTTAAAAATTCTGACCCTGGATCCTATGAACTTGAACTTTCTATACATAGTAATAGATTCATCAGTAGTTCTAATGTGAAATTTTGAATACATTTTTTGGCCAAGAGTGTTTGAACTTTAAATGTATAAACTCACATATGGCTTTATGGTGTTTCTTCAGAAGTTCAAACATGACTTTTTGAAAAAAAAATCTGAGCCTGGATTCTGTGAACTTGACCTTTCTATGCATACCAATAGACACCTTCTGTTGTTTCATGCGTAGTTCAAGAATGAAGTTTTGTATTTCTTTTTACCAGAGTGTTTGAACTTGAACTTTCTACATATACTAATAGATTGTCTCGTTCAAGGATGAACTTTTGAACTTATTTTTGCCTGAGTATTTAAACTTGAACTTTCTTTTTACGAATAGAATCCTTCTGTAGTTTCATCAGGAGTTAAAGGATGACTTTAAAAAAAAAAAATTCTGACCCTGGATCCTATGAACTTGAACTTTCTATACATAGTCATAGATTCATCAGTAGTTCAAGTGTGAAATTTTGAATACATTTTTTGGCCAAGGAGTGTTTTGTTTGAACTTTAAATGTATAAACTCACTTATGGTTTTATGGTGTTTCTTCAGAAGTTCAAACATGACTTTTTGAAAAAAAAAATCTCAGCCTGGATTCTGTGAACTTGACCTTTCTATACATACCAATTCCAACCTTCTGTTGTTTCATGCGTGGTTCAAGAATAAAGTTTTGTATTTCTTTTTACCAGAGTGTTTGAACTCGAACTTTCTATATATACTAATAGATTCCCTCATTCAAGAATGAACTTTTGAACTTATTTTTGCCTAAGAGTATTTGAACTTGAACTTTCTTTATAAGATAGAATCCTTCTGTAGTTTCATCAGTAGTTGAAGGATGAGTTTCTTTTAAAAATTCTGACCCTGGATCCTATTAACTTGAACTTTCTATACATAGTAATAGATTCATCAGAATTTTAAGGGTGAAATTTTGAACTTATTTTTTACCAGAGTCATTAAACTTGAACTTTCTATATATACTAATAGATTCCATAGTTCAAGGTTGAACTTTTGAAATTATTTTTGCCTTAGACAATTTGAACTTGAACTTTCTATATACGAATAGAATCCTTCTGTAGTTTCATCAGTAGTTGAAGAATGACTTTTTTTTGAAAATTAAAACTCTGACCCTGGATCCTATGAACTTGAACTTTCTATACATAGTAATAGATTCATCAGTAGTTCAAGGGTGAAAATTTGAACTAATTTTTTAACAGAGTCTTTGAACTTGAACATTCTAAGAATACTAATAGATTCCATAGTTCAAGGATGATCATTTGAACTTATTTATGCCTAAGACTATTTGAACTTGAATTTTCTATATACAAATAGAATCCTTCTGTAGAATCATCAGGAGTCGAAGGATGACTTTTTTTTGAAAAATATAAATTCTGACCTTGGATCCTATGAACTTGAACTTTCTATACATAGTAATAGATCATCAGTATTTCAAGGGTGAAATTTTGAACTTATTTTTTAACAGAGTCTATGAACTTGAACTTTCTATATATATTAATAGATTCCATCGTTCAAGGATGATCATTTGAACTTATTTTTGCCTACGACTATTTGAACTTGAACTTTCTATATACAAATAGAATCCTTCTGTAGTTTCA
Organism: Pseudorasbora parva; assembly: GCF_024679245.1. Lineage (NCBI taxonomy): Eukaryota > Metazoa > Chordata > Actinopteri > Cypriniformes > Gobionidae > Pseudorasbora > Pseudorasbora parva. The sequence continues at coordinate 25,441,470 of NC_090180.1, read as the reverse complement.
TCAGGAGTTGAAGGATGACTTTCTTTTGGAAAATAAAAATTCTGATCCTGGATCCTATGAACTTGAACTTTCTATACATAGTAATAGATTCATCAGTAGTTGAAGTGTGAAATTTTGAATACATTTTTTGGCCAAGGAGTGTTTTGTTTGAACTCTAAATGTATAAACTCACTTATGGTTTTATGGTGTTTCTTCAGAAGTTCAAGCATGACTTTTTGAAAAAAAAAATCTGAGCCTGGATTCTGTGAACTTGACCTTTCTATACATACCAATTCCAACCTTCTGTTGTTTCATGCGTGGTTCAAGAATGAAGTTTTGTATTTCTTTTTACCAGAGTGTTTGAACTCGAACTTTCTATATATACTAATAGATTCCCTCATTCAAGGATGAACTTTTGAACTTATTTTTGCCTAAGAGTATTTGAACTTGAACTTTCTTTATAAGATAGAATCCTTCTGTAGTTTCATCAGTAGTTGAAGGATGAGTTTCTTTTAAAAATTCTGACCCTGGATCCTATTAACTTGAACTTTCTATACATAGTAATAGATTCATCAGAATTTTAAGGGTGAAATTTTGAACTTATTTTTTACCAGAGTCATTAAACTTGAACTTTCTATATATACTAATAGATTCCATAGTTCAAGGTTGAACTTTTGAAATTATTTTTGCCTAAGACAATTTGAACTTGAACTTTCTATATACGAATAGAATCCTTCTGTAGTTTCATCAGTAGTTGAAGAATGACTTTTTTTTGAAAAATTAAAACTCTGACCCTGGATCCTATGAACTTGAACTTTCTATACATAGTAATAGATTCATCAGTAGTTCAAGGGTGAAAATTTGAACTAATTTTTTAACAGAGTCTTTGAACTTGAACTTTCTAAGTATACTAATAGATTCCATAGTTCAAGGATGATCATTTGAACTTATTTATGCCTAAGACTATTTGAACTTGAATTTTCTATATACAAATAGAATCCTTCTGTAGATTCATCAGGAGTCGAAGGATGACTTTTTTTTGAAAAATATAAATTCTGACCTTGGATCCTATGAACTTGAACTTTCTATACATAGTAATAGATCATCAGTATTTCAAGGGTGAAATTTTGAACTTATTTTTTAACAGAGTCTATGAACTTGAACTTTCTATATATACTAATAGATTCCGTCGTTCAAGGATGATCATTTGAACTTATTTTTGCCTAAGACTATTTTAACTTGAACTTTCTATATACAAATAGAATCCTTCTGTAGTTTCATCAGGAGTTGAAGGATGACTTTCTTTTGGAAAATAAAAATTCTGATCCTGGATCCTATGAACTTGAACTTTCTATACATAGTAATAGATTCATCAGTAGTTGAAGTGTGAAATTTTGAATACATTTTTTGGCCAAGGAGTGTTTTGTTTGAACTCTAAATGTATAAACTCACTTATGGTTTTATGGTGTTTCTTCAGAAGTTCAAGCATGACTTTTTGAAAAAAAAAATCTGAGCCTGGATTCTGTGAACTTGACCTTTCTATACATACCAATTCCAACCTTCTGTTGTTTCATGCGTGGTTCAAGAATGAAGTTTTATATTTCTTTTTACCAGAGTGTTTGAACTCGAACTTTCTATATATACTAATAGATTCCCTCATTCAAGGATGAACTTTTGAACTTATTTTTGCCTAAGAGTATTTGAACTTGAACTTTCTTTATAAGATAGAATCCTTCTGTAGTTTCATCAGTAGTTGAAGGATGAGTTTCTTTTAAAAATTCTGACCCTGGATCCTATTAACTTGAACTTTCTATACATAGTAATAGATTCATCAGAATTTTAAGGGTGAAATTTTGAACTTATTTTTTACCAGAGTCATTAAACTTGAACTTTCTATATATACTAATAGATTCCATAGTTCAAGGTTGAACTTTTGAAATTATTTTTGCCTAAGACAATTTGAACTTGAACTTTCTATATACGAATAGAATCCTTCTGTAGTTTCATCAGTAGTTGAAGAATGACTTTTTTTTGAAAAAATAAAACTCTGACCCTGGATCCTATGAACTTGAACTTTCTATACATAGTAATAGATTCATCAGTAGTTCAAGGGTGAAATTTCGAACTATTTTTTTAACAGAGTCTTTGAACTTGAACTTTCTAAGTATACTAATAGATTCCATAGTTGAAGGATGATCATTTGAACTTATTTATGCCTAAGACTATTTGAACTTGAATTTTCTATATACAAATAGAATCCTTCTGTAGATTCATCAGGAGTCGAAGGATGACTTTTTTTTGAAAAATATAAATTCTGACCTTGGATCCTATGAACTTGAACTTTCTATACATAGTAATAGATTCATCAGTATTTCTAGGGTGAAATTTTGAACTTATTTTTTAACAGAGTCTTTGAACTTGAACTTTCTATATATACTAATAGATTCCATCATTCAAGGATGATCATTTGAACTTATTATTGCCTAAGACTATTTGAACTTGAACTTTCTATATACAAATAGAATCCTTCTGTAGTTTCATCAGGAGTTGAAGGATGACTTTCTTTTGGAAAATAAAAATTCTGATCCTGGATCCTATGAACTTGAACTTTCTATACATAGTAATAGATTCATCAGTAGTTGAAGTGTGAAATTTTGAATACATTTTTTGGCCAAGGAGTGTTTTGTTTGAACTTTAAATGTATAAACTCACTTATGGTTTTATGGTGTTTCTTCAGAAGTTCAAACATGACTTTTTGAAAAAAAAATCTGAGCCTGGATTCTTTGAACTTGACCTTTCTATGCATACCAATAGACACCTTCTGTTGTTTCATGCGTAGTTCAAGAATGAAGTTTTGTATTTCTTTTTACCAGAGTGTTTGAACTTGAACTTTCTACATATACTAATAGATTGTCTTTTTCAAGGATGAACTTTTGAACTTATTTTTGCCTGAGTATTTGAACTTGAACTTTCTTTATAAGATAGAATCCTTCTGTAGTTTCATCAGTAGTTGAAGGATGAGTTTCTTTTAAAAATTCTGACCCTGGATCCTATTAACTTGAACTTTCTATACATAGTAATAGATTCATCAGAATTTTAAGGGTGAAATTTTGAACTTATTTTTTACCAGAGTCATTAAACTTGAACTTTCTATATATACTAATAGATTCCATAGTTCAAGGTTGAACTTTTAAAATTATTTTTGCCTAAGACAATTTGAACTTGAACTTTCTATATACGAATAGAATCCTTCTGTAGTTTCATCAGTAGTTGAAGAATGACTTTTTTTTGAAAAATTAAAACTCTGACCCTGGATCCTATGAACTTGAACTTTCTATACATAGTAATAGATTCATCAGTAGTTCAAGGGTGAAAATTTGAACTAATTTTTTAACAGAGTCTTTGAACTTGAACTTTCTAAGTATACTAATAGATTCCATAGTTCAAGGATGATCATTTGAACTTATTTATGCCTAAGACTATTTGAACTTGAATTTTCTATATACAAATAGAATCCTTCTGTAGATTCATCAGGAGTCGAAGGATGACTTTTTTTTGAAAAATATAAATTCTGACCTTGGATCCTATGAACTTGAACTTTCTATACATAGTAAAAGATTCATCAGTATTTCAAGGGTGAAATTTTGAACTTATTTTTTAACAGAGTCTATGAACTTGAACTTTCTATATATACTAATAGATTCCATCGTTCAAGGATGATCATTTGAACTTATTTTTGCCTAAGACTATTTGAACTTGAACTTTCTATATACAAATAGAATCCTTCTGTAGTTTCATCAGGAGTTGAAGGATGACTTTCTTTTGGAAAATAAAAATTCTGATCCTGGATCCTATGAACTTGAACATTCTATACATAGTAATAGATTCATCAGTAGTTGAAGTGTGAAATTTTGAATACATTTTTTGGCCAAGGAGTGTTTTGTTTGAACTCTAAATGTATAAACTCACTTATGGTTTTATGGTGTTTCTTCAGAAAATCAAGCATGACTTTTTGAAAAAAAAAATCTGAGCCTGGATTCTGTGAACTTGACCTTTCTATACATACCAATTCCAACCTTCTGTTGTTTCATGCGTGGTTCAAGAATGAAGTTTTGTATTTCTTTTTACCAGAGTGTTTGAACTCGAACTTTCTATATATACTAATAGATTCCCTCATTCAAGGATGAACTTTTGAACTTATTTTTGCCTAAGAGTATTTGAACTTGAACTTTCTTTATAAGATAGAATCCTTCTGTAGTTTCATCAGTAGTTGAAGGATGAGTTTCTTTTAAAAATTCTGACCCTGGATCCTATTAACTTGAACTTTCTATACATAGTAATAGATTCATCAGAATTTTAAGGGTGAAATTTTTAACTTATTTTTTACCAGAGTCATTAAACTTGAACTTTCTATATATACTAATAGATTCCATAGTTCAAGGTTGAACTTTTGAAATTATTTTTGCCTAAGACTATTTGAACTTGAACTTTCTATATACGAATAGAATCCTTCTGTAGTTTCATCAGTAGTTGAAGAATGACTTTTTTTTGAAAAAATAAAACTCTGACCCTGGATCCTATGAACTTGAACTTTCTATACATAGTAATAGATTCATCAGTAGTTCAAGGGTGAAATTTTGAACTATTTTTTTAACAGAGTCTTTGAACTTGAACTTTCTAAGCATACTAATAGATTCCATAGTTGAAGGATGATCATTTGAACTTATTTATGCCTAAGACTATTTGAACTTGAATTTTCTATATACAAATAGAATCCTTCTGTAGTTTCATCAGGAGATGAAGGATGACTTTCTTTTGGAAAATAAAAATTCTGATCCTGGATCCTATGAACTTGAACTTTCTATACATAGTAATAGATTGATCAGTAGTTGAAGTGTGAAATTTTGAATAAATTTTTTGGCCAAGGAGTGTTTTGTTTGAACTTTAAATGTATAAACTCACTTATGGTTTTATGGTGTTTCTTCAGAAGTTCAAACATGACTTTTTGAAAAAAAAATCTGAGCCTGGATTCTGTGAACTTGACCTTTCTATGCATACCAATAGACACCTTCTGTTGTTTCATGCGTGGTTCAAGAATGAAGTTTTGTATTTCTTTTTACCAGAGTGTTTGAACTCGAACTTTCTATATATACTAATAGATTCCCTCATTCAAGGATGAACTTTTGAACTTATTTTTGCCTAAGAGTATTTGAACTTGAACTTTCTTTATAAGATAGAATCCTTCTGTAGTTTCATCAGTAGTTGAAGGATGAGTTTCTTTTAAAAATTCTGACCCTGGATCCTATTAACTTGAACTTTCTATACATAGTAATAGATTCATCAGAATTTTAAGGGTGAAATTTTTAACTTATTTTTTACCAGAGTCTTTGAACTTGAACTTTCTAAGTATACTAATAGATTCCATAGTTGAAGGATGATCATTTGAACTTATTTATGCCTAAGACTATTTGAACTTGAATTTTCTATATACAAATAGAATCCTTCTGTAGATTCATCAGGAGTCGAAGGATGACTTTTTTTTGAAAAATATAAATTCTGACCTTGGATCCTATGAACTTGAACTTTCTATACATAGTAATAGATTCATCAGTATTTCAAGGGTGAAATTTTGAACTTATTTTTTAACAGAGTGTTTGAACTTGAACTTTCTACATATACTAATAGATTGCCTCGTTCAAGGATGAACTTTTGAACTTATTTTTGCCTGAGTATTTAAACTTGAACTTTCTTTTTACGAATAGAATCCTTCTGTAGTTTCATCAGGAGTTAAAGGATGACTTTAAAAAAAAAAAAAATTCTGACCCTGGATCCTATGAACTTGAACTTTCTATACATAGTCATAGATTCATCAGTAGTTCAAGTGTGAAATTTTGAATACATTTTTTGGTCAAGGAGTGTTTTGTTTGAACTTTAAATGTATAAACTCACTTATGGCTTTATGGTGTTTCTTCAGAAGTTCAAACATGACTTTTTGAAAGAAAAAAATCTGAGCCTGGATTCTGGGAACTTGATCTTTCTATGCATTTCTATGTAGACACCTTCTGTTGTTTCATGTGTGGTTCAAGAATGAAGTTTTGTAATTCTTTTTACCAGAGTGTATGAACTTGAACTTTCTATATATACTAATAGATTCCATAGTTCAAGGATGATCATTTGAACTTATTTATGCCTAAGACTATTTGAACTTGAACATTCTATATATGAATAGAATCCTTCTGTAGTTTCATCAGGAGTCGAAGGATGACTTTTTTTGAAAAATAAAAATTCTGACTTTGGATCCTATGAACTTGAACTTTCTATACATAGTAATAGATTCATCAAGTGTGAAATTTTGAATACATTGTTTGGCCAAGGAGTGTTAGAACTTTAAATGTATAAACTCACTTATGGCTTTATGGTGTTTCTTCAGAAGTTCAAACATGACTTTTTGAAGAAAAAAATCTGAACTTGAGCCTTCTATACATATTAATAGATTCATCAGTAGTTCCAGTGTGAAATTTTGAATACATTTTTTGGCCAAGGAGTCTTTGAACATTAAATGTAATAAACAGACTTATGACTTTTATGGTGTTTCTTCAGAATTTTAAACATGACGTTTAAAAAAAAAAAAACTGACGCTGGATTCTGTGAACTTGACCTTTCAATGCATACCAATAGACTTCTGTTGTTTCATGCGTAGTTCAAGAATGAAGTTTTGAATTTATTTTTACCAGAGTGTTTGAACTTTCTACATATACTAATAGATTCACTCGTTCAAGGATGAACTTTTGAAATTATTTTTGCCTAAGACTATTTGAACTTGAACTTTCTATGTACAAATAGAATCCTTCTGTAGATTCATCAGGAGTTGAAGGATGACTTTTTTTAAAACATAAAAATTCTGACCATGGATCCTATGAACTTGAACTATCTATACATAGTAATAGATTCATCAGTAGTTTAAATGTATAAACTCACTTATGGCTTTATGGTGTTTCTTCAGGATATCAAACATGACTTTTTGAAAAAAAAATCTGAGCCTGGATTCTGTGAACTTGACCTTTCTATGCATACCATTTCTGCCAATTCCAATACCTTCTGTTGTTTCATGCGTGGTTCAAGAATGAAGTTTTGTATTTCTTTTTACCAGAGTGTTTGAACTCAAACTTTCTATATATACTAATAGATTCCCTCATTCAAGGATGAACTTTTGAACTTATTTTTGCCTAAGAGTATTTGAACTTGAACTTTCTTTATAAGATAGAATCCTTCTGTAGTTTACATTTACATTTATGCATTTAGCAGACGCTTTTATCCAAAGCGATTTACAACTCAGGAGAACAGGAAGCGATCCGTCAAGAAGAGGCAACGAAACACAAAAAGTGCCCTAAATACTAAGATTTGTACACTGCTCAGAGTAGCAAAGACCAGAAAAGGAAAGAAGAAATGAGAAATAGAGGGGGAAATAATTTTTTTTTTATTTTTTTTTTTATTTATTTTTTATATAAGATTAAGTGCTCATGGTTTCATCAGTAGTTGAAGGATGAGATTCTTTTAAACATTCTGACCCTGGATCCTATTAACTTGAAGTGCTCATAGTTTCATCAGTAGTTGAAGGATGAGTTTCTTTTAAAAATTCTGACCCTGGATCCTATTAACTTGAACTTCCTATACATAGTAATAGATTCATCAGAATTTTAAGGGTGAAATTTTGAACTTATTTTTTACCAGAGTCATTAAACTTGAACTTTCTATATATACTAATAGATTCCATAGTTCAAGGTTGAACTTTTGAAATTATTTTTGCCTAAGACTATTTGAACTAGAACTTTCTATATACGAATAGAATCCTTCTGTAGATTCATCAGTAGTTGAAGAATGATTTTTTAAAAAAAAAATTAAAACTCTGACCCTGGATTCTATGAACTTGAACTTTCTATACATAGTAATAGATTCATCAGAATTTTAAGGGTGAAATTTTGAACTTATTTTTTACCAGAGTCATTAAACTTGAACTTTCTATATATACTAATAGATTCCATAGTTCAAGGTTGAACTTTTGAAATTATTTTTGCCTAAGACTATTTGAACTTGAACTTTCTATATACGAATAGAATCCTTCTGTAGTTTCATCAGTAGTTGAAGAATGACTTTTTTTTGAAAAATAAAAATTCTGATCCTGGATCCTATGAACTTGAACTTTCTTCATAGTAATAGATTCATCAGTATTTCAAGGGTGAAATTTTGAACTTATTTTTTAACAGAGTCTATGAACTTGAACTTTCTAAATATACTAATAGATTCCATCGTTCAAGGATGATCATTTGAACTTATTTTGCCTAAGACTATTTGAACTTGAACTTTCTATATACAAATAGAATCCTTCTGTAGTTTCATCAGGAGTTGAAGGATGACTTTCTTTTGGAAAATAAAAATTCTGTTCCTGGATCCTATGAACTTGAACTTTCTATACATAGTAATAGATTCATCAGTATTTCAAGGGTGAAATTTTGAACTTATTTTTTAACAGAGTGTTTGAACTTGAACTTTCTACATATACTAATAGATTGCCTCGTTCAAGGATGAACTTTTGAACTTATTTTTGCCTGAGTATTTAAACTTGAACTTTCTTTTTACGAATAGAATCCTTCTGTAGTTTCATCAGGAGTTAAAGGATGACTTTAAAAAAAAAAAAATTCTGACCCTGGATCCTATGAACTTGAACTTTCTATACATAGTCATAGATTCATCAGTAGTGCAAGTGTGAAATTTTGAATACATTTTTTGGTCAAGGAGTGTTTTGTTTGAACTTTAAATGTATAAACTCACTTATGGCTTTATGGTGTTTCTTCAGAAGTTCAAACATGACTTTTTGAAAGAAAAAAATCTGAGCCTGGATTCTGGGAACTTGATCTTTCTATGCATTTCTATGCAGACACCTTCTGTTGTTTCATGTGTGGTTCAAGAATGAAGTTTTGTAATTCTTTTTACCAGAGTGTATGAACTTGAACTTTCTATATATACTAATAGATTCCATTGTTCAAGGATGATCATTTGAACTTATTTATGCCTAAGACTATTTGAACTTGAACTTTCTATATATGAATCGAATCCTTCTGTAGTTTCATCAGGAGTCGAAGGATGACTTTTTTTGAAAAATAAAAATTCTGACTTTGGATCCTATGAACTTGAACTTTCTATACATAGTAATAGATTCATCAGTAGTTCAAGTGTGAAATTTTGAATACATTGTTTGGCCAAGGAGTGTTAGAACTTTAAATGTATAAACTCACTTATGGCTTTATGGTGTTTCTTCAGAAGTTCAAACATGACTTTTTGAAGAAAAAAATCTGAACTTGAACCTTCTATACATATTAATAGATTCATCAGTAGTTCCAGTGTGAAATTTTGAATACATTTTTTGGCCAAGGAGTCTTTGAACATTAAATGTAATAAACAGACTTATGACTTTTATGGTGTTTCTTCAGAATTTTAAACATGACGTTTAAAAAAAAAAAAAACTGACGCTGGATTCTGTGAACTTGACCTTTCAATGCATACCAATAGACTTCTGTTGTTTCATGCGTAGTTCAAGAATGAAGTTTTGAATTTATTTTTACCAGAGTGTTTGAACTTTCTACATATACTAATAGATTCACTCGTTCAAGGATGAACTTTTGAAATTATTTTTGCCTAAGACTATTTGAACTTGAACTTTCTATGTACAAATAGAATCCTTCTGTAGATTCATCAGGAGTTGAAGGATGACTTTTTTTAAAACATAAAAATTCTGACCATGGATCCTATGAACTTGAACTATCTATACATAGTAATAGATTCATCAGTAGTTTAAATGTATAAACTCACTTATGGCTTTATGGTGTTTCTTCAGGATATCAAACATGACTTTTTGAAAAAAAAATCTGAGCCTGGATTCTGTGAACTTGACCTTTCTATGCATACCATTTCTGCCAATTCCAATACCTTCTGTTGTTTCATGCGTGGTTCAAGAATGAAGTTTTGTATTTCTTTTTACCAGAGTGTTTGAACTCAAACTTTCTATATATACTAATAGATTCCCTCATTCAAGGATGAACTTTTGAACTTATTTTTGCCTAAGAGTATTTGAACTTGAACGTTCTTTATAAGATAGAATCCTTCTGTAGTTTACATTTACATTTATGCATTTAGCAGACGCTTTTATCCAAAGCGATTTACAACTCAGGAGAACAGGAAGCGATCCGTCAAGAAGAGGCAACGAAACACAAAAAGTGCCCTAAATACTAAGATTTGTACACTGCTCAGAGTAGCAAAGACCAGAAAAGGAAAGAAGAAATGAGAAATAGAGGGGGAAATAATTTTTTTTATTTATTTATTTTTTATTTATTTTTTTATATAAGATTAAGTGCTCATGGTTTCATCAGTAGTTGAAGGATGAGTTTCTTTTAAACATTCTGACCCTGGATCCTATTAACTTGAAGTGCTCATAGTTTCATCAGTAGTTGAAGGATGAGTTTCTTTTAAAAATTCTGACCCTGGATCCTATTAACTTGAACTTCCTATACATAGTAATAGATTCATCAGAATTTTAAGGGTGAAATTTTGAACTTATTTTTTACCAGAGTCATTAAACTTGAACTTTCTATATATACTAATAGATTCCATAGTTCAAGGTTGAACTTTTGAAATTATTTTTGCCTAAGACTATTTGAACTAGAACTTTCTATATACGAATAGAATCCTTCTGTAGTTTCATCAGTAGTTGAAGAATGACTTTAAAAAAAAAAAATTAAAACTCTGACCCTGGATCCTATGAACTTGAACTTTCTATACATAGATTCTATACATAAGATTCATCAGAATTTTAAGGGTGAAATTTTGAACTTATTTTTTACCAGAGTCATTAAACTTGAACTTTCTATATATACTAATAGATTCCATAGTTCAAGGTTGAACTTTTGAAATTATTTTTGCCTAAGACTATTTGAACTTGAACTTTCTATATACGAATAGAATCCTTCTGTAGTTTCATCAGTAGTTGAAGAATGACTTTTTTTTGAAAAATAAAAATTCTGATCCTGGATCCTATGAACTTGAACTTTCTATACATAGTAATAGATTCATCAGTATTTCAAGGGTGAAATTTTGAACTTATTTTTTAACAGAGTCTTTGAACTTGAACTTTCTATATATACTAATAGATTCCATCGTTCAAGGATGATCATTTGAACTTATTTTTGCCTAAGACTATTTGAACTTGAACTTTCTATATACAAACAGAATCCTTCTGTAGTTTCATCAGGAGTTGAAGGATGACTTTCTTTTGAAAAATAAAAATTCTGATCCTGGATCCTATGAACTTGAACTTTCTATACATAGTAATAGATTCATCAGTAGTTGAAGTGTGAAATATTGATTACATTTTTTTGGCCAAGGAGTGTTTGAACTTTAAATGTATAAACTCACTTATGGCTTTATGGTGTTTCTTCAGAAGTTCAAACATGACTTTTTGGGGAAAAAAATAATAATCTGAGAATGGGTTTTGTGAACTTGACATTTTTATGCATACCAATAGACTCATTCTGTTGTTTCACGCGTAGTTCAAGAATGAAGTTTTGTATTTCTTTTTACCAGAGTGTTTGAACTCGAACTTTCTATATATACTAATAGATTCCCTCATTCAATGATGAACTTTTGAACTTATTTTTGCCTAAGAGTATTTGAACTTGAACTTTCTGAAATTTTTTGGCCAAGGAGTGTTTTGTTTGAACTTTAAATGTTTAAACTCACTTATGGTTTTATGGTGTTTCTTCAGAAGTTCAAACTTGACTTTTTGAAGAAAAAAAATCTGTGCAATGCAAAGGCACCGTCTCTTCGGTGCAAAACGAGTTTTTTATGCAATGCAAATCAAAAGCAATAATCTCCTCATTGCACAAGATATCTTGCATGCAAATGCAATGCAGAATAACTAATCTTTAGTTAATCTCTCAGTGCTCAGCGATTTAAATATGCAATGCATTAGAAACCACTAATTTCTTAAATGCACAAAAGGTTTTTGTATGCAATGCATGCAAAAGTCTTCTATGCACGAGTTTTTTCGTATGCAATGCAAAATCACTTATCTCTTTATTGCTTCGCGAGTTCTTATATGCAAAGCAAAAGCGCTAATATCTTCATTGCACGAGATCTATGCAATGCAAAGGCACCGTCTCTTCGGTGCAATACGAGTTTTTTATGCAATGCAATGCAAAAGCAATAATCTCCTCATTGCACATTTTTTTTGCATGTAAATGCAATGCAGAATAACTAATCTTATTGCACAAGTTTTTCCGGATTTAGTGCAATGCAAAAACTCTCAGTGCTCAGCGATTTAAACATGCAATGCATTAGAAACCACTAATTTCTTGAATGCACAAAAGATTTTTGTAGGCAATGTATGCAAAAGTCTTCTATGCACGAGTTTTTACGTATGCAATGCAATGCAATGCAAAAGCACTTATCTCTTTATTGCACCGCGAATTCTTATATGCAAAGCAAAAGCGCTAATATCTTCATTGCACGAGATCTATGCAATGCAAAGGAACCGTCTCTTCGGTGCAAAACGAGTTTTTTATGCAATACAATTCAAAAGCAATAATCTCATCATTGCACAAGATTTTTTGCACGCAAAATGCAATGCAGAATAACTAATCTTATTGCACACGTTTATCCATATTCAATGCAATGCAAAAACACTTACTCTCAGTGCTCAGCGATTTAAAATGCAATGCATTAGAAACCACTAATTTCTTAAATGCACAAAAGGTTTTTGTATGGCAACGCAGGCAAAAGTCTTTTATGCACGAGTTTTTTTCGTATGCAAATGCAATGCAATGCAATGCAAAAGTACTTATCACTTTATTGCACCACGAATTCTTATATGCAAAAAAAAGCGCTAATATCTTCATTACACGAGATCTTATGCAATGAAAAGGCACTGTATCGTCGGTGCAAAGCGAGTTTTTTATGCAATGCAATGCAAAAGCAATAATCTCCTCATTGCACAAGATTTTTTGCATGCAAATAAAATGCAGAATAACTAATCTTAATTTACACATTTTTCCGTATTCAATGCAATGCAAAACACTCACTCTCAGTGCACAGCGATTTAAATATGCAATGCATTAGAAACCACTAATTTCTTGAATGCACAAAAGATTTTTGTATGCAATGCATGCAAATGTTTTCTATGCACGAGTTTTTTCGTATGCAAAGCAATGCCATGCAAAAGCACGTATCTCTTAATTGCACCACGAATTCTTATATGCAAAAAAGCGCTAATTCATTGCACGATATCTTATGCAATGAAAAGGCACTGTATCTTCGGTGCAAAGCGAGTTTTTTATGCAATGCAATGCAAAAGCAATAATCTCCTCATTGCACAAGATTTTTTGCATGCAAATGCAATGCAGAATAAGCGCTAATATCTTCATTGCACGAGATCTTATGCAATGAAAAGGCACTGTCTCTTCGGTGCAAAGCGAGTTTTTGTGCAATGCGAGGCAAAAGCAATAATCTCCTCATTGCACAAGATTTTTTGCAAGCAAATGCAATGCAGAATAACTAATCTTATTACACACGTTTTTCCGTATTCAATGCAATGCAAAACCACTCACTCTCAGTGCACAGCGAATTAAATATGCAATTCATTTGAAACCACTAATTTCTTGAATGCACAAAAGATTTCTGTATGCAATGCATGCAAAAGTTTTCTATGCACGAGTTTTTTTGTATGCAAAGCAATGCAATGCAAAAGCACTTATCTCTTTATTGCACCAAGAATTCTTATATGCAAAAAAAGCGCTAATATCTGCATTACACGAAATCTTATGCAATGAAAAGGCACTGTATCGTCGGTGCAAAGCGAGTTTTTTATGCAATGCAATGCAAAAGCAATAGTCTCCTCATTGCACAAGATTTTTTGCATGCAAATAAAATGCAGAATAACTAATCTTAATGCACACATTTTTCCGTATTCAATGCAATGCAAACACTTACTCTCAGTGCAAGGCGATTTAAATATGCAATGCATTAGAAACCACTAATTTCTTGAATGCACAAACGATTTTTGTATGCAATGCATGCAAATGTTTTCTATGCACGAGTTTTTTCGTATCCAAAGCAATGCAATGCAAAAGCACTTATCTCTTAATTGCACCACGAATTCTTATATGCAAAAAAGCGCTAATTCATTGCACGATATCTTATGCAATGAAAAGGCACTGTATCTTCGGTGCAAAGCGAGTTTTTTATGCAATGCAATGCAAAAGCAATAATCTCCTCATTGCACAAGATTTTTTGCATGCAAATGCAATGCAGAATAAGCGCTAATATCTTCATTGCACGAGATCTTATGCAATGAAAAGGCACTGTCTCTTCGGTGCAAAGCGAGTTTTTTGTGCAATGCGAGGCAAAAGCAATAATCTCCTCATTGCACAAGATTTTTTGCAAGCAAATGCAATGCAGAATAACTAATCTTATTACACACGTTTTTCCGTATTCAATGCAATGCGAAACCACTCACTCTCAGTGCACAGCGAATTAAATATGCAATTCATTTGAAACCACTAATTTGTTGAATGCACAAAAGATTTCTGTATGCAATGCATGCAAAAGTTTTCTATGCACGAGTTTTTTCGTATGCAAAGCAATGCAATGCAAAAGCACTTATCTCTTTATTGCACCGCGAATTCTTATATGCAAAAAAAAAGCGCTAATATCTTCATTACACGAGATCTTATGCAATGAAAAGGCACTGTATCGTCGGTGCAAAGCGAGTTTTTTATGCAATGCAATGCAAAAGCAATAGTCTCCTCATTGCACTAGATTTTTTGCATTCAAATAAAATGCAGAATAACTAATCTTAATGCACACATTTTTCCGTATTCAATGCAATGCAAACACTTACTCTCACTGCAAGGCGATTTAAATATGCAATGCATTAGAAACCACTAATTTCTTGAATGCACAAAAGATTTTTGTATGCAATGCATTCAAAAGTTTCCTATGCACGAGTTTTTTCGTATGCAAAGCAATGCAATGCAAAAGCACGAATCTCTTAATTGCACCACGAATTCTTATATGCAAAAAAAGCGCTAATATCTTCATTGCACGATATCGTATGCAATGAAAAGGCACTGTATCTTCGGTGCAAAGCGATTGTTTTATGCAATACAATGCAAAAGCAATAATCTCCTCATTTGCACAAGATTTTTTGCATGCAAAGGCAATGCAGAATAAGCGCTAATATCTTCATTGCACGAGATCTTATGCAATGAAAAGGCACTGTCTCTTCGGTGTGCAAAGTGAGTTTTTTGTGCAATGCGATGCAAAAACAATAATCTCCTCATTGCACAAGATTTTTTGCAAGCAAATGCAATGCAGAATAACCTATCTTATTACCCACGTTTTTTCGTATTCAATGCAATGCAAAACCACTCACTCTCAGTGCACAGCGATTTAAATATGCAATGCATTTGAAACCACTAATTTCTTGAATGCACAAAAGATTTTTGTATGCAATGCATGCAAAAGTTTTCTATGCACGAGTTTTTTCGTATGCAAAGCAATGCAATGCAAAAGCACTTATCTCGTTATTGCACCGCGAATTCTTATATGCAAAAAAAAGCGCTAATATCTTCATTACACGAAATCTTATGCAATGAAAAGGCACTGTTTCTTCGGTGCAAAGCGAGTTTTTTATGCAATGCAATGCAGAAGCAATAATCTCCTCATTGCACAAGATTTTTTGCATGCAAATAAAATGCAGAATAATTTAATCTTAATGCACAAATTTTCCGTATTCAATGCAATGCAAAACACTTACTCTCAGTGCACAGCGATTTAAATATGCAATGCATTAGAAACCAATAATTTCTTGAATGCACAAAAGATTTTTGTAGGCAATGTCGTATGCAATGCAACGCAATGCAATGCAAAAGTACTTATCACTTTATTTCACCGCGAATTCTTATATGCAAAGCAAAAGCGGTAATATCTTCATTGCACGAGATCTATGCAATGCAAAGGCACAGTCTCTTCGGTGCAATGCGAGTTTTATATGCAATGCAAAAGCAATAATCTTCTCATTGCACAAGATTTTTTGCATGCAAATGCAATGCAGAATAACTAATCTTATTACACACGTTTTTCCGAATTCAATGCAATGCAAAAACACTCACTCTCAGTGCAAGGCGATTTAAACATGCAATGCATTTGAAACCACTAATTTCTTGAATGCACAAAAGATTTTTGTATGCAATGCATGCAAAAAATTTCTATGCACGAGTTTTTTCGTATGCAAAGCAATGCAATGCAAAAGAACGTATCTCTTTATTGCACCGCGAATTCTTATATGCAAAGCAAAAGCGCTATAATATCTTCATTGCACGAGATCTATGCAATGCAAAGGCACCGTCTCTTCGGTGCAAAACGAGTTTTTTATGCAATGCAATTCAAAATAATAATCTCCTCATTGCGCAATTTTTTTGCATGCAAATGCAATGCAGAAAACTAACTTTTTGCACACGTTTTTCCGTATTCAATGCAATGCAAAAACACTTACTCTCAGTCTCAGCGATTTAAATACACAATGCATTAGAAACCACTAATTTCTTAAATGCACAAAAGGTTTTTGTATGCATTGCATGCAAAAGTATTCTATGCACGAGTTTTTTCGTATGCAATGCAAAAGCACTTATCTCTTTATTGCACCGCGATGCAAAAGCAACAATCTCATTGCACAAGATTTTTTTTGCATGCAAATGCAATGCAGAATAACTAATCTTATTGCCAAGTTTTTCCGTATTCAATTAAATGAAAAAACACACTCTCAGTGCACAGCGACTTTAATGCAATGCAATGCAAAAACACTAATTTCTTCAATGCACAAAAGGTTTTTGTATGCAATAAATGCAAATGTCTTCTATGCACGAGTTTTTCCGTATGCAGTGCAATGCATTGCAAAGGCACTAATCTCTTCGTTGCACAGCGAAATTTTATATGCAATGGAAAAGCGCTAATTCTTAAATCCACAACGCTTTCTATGCAATGGAAAGGTACTGTCTCGTCGATGCACAGCGAATTTTTAATGCAATGCGATGCAAAAGGACTAATCTCTTCAATTTCTGACCAAATACGAATCCACAGAAGGTTTTTGTTTTTGTTTGTTTTTGTATAAAATCCTTCTGATATTAAATGGCCAGAAATATGTGTGAATTTTTGAATACATTTTTTGGCCAAGGAGTGTTTGAACTTTAAATGTATAAACAGACTTGTGACTTTTATGGTGTTTCTTCAGAAGTTCAAGCATGACTTTTGGAGAGAAAAAAACTGACCCTGGATTTTGTGAACTTGACCTTTCTATGCATACCAATAGACTCCTTCTGTTGTTTCATACGTAGTTCAAGAATGAAGTTTTGAATTTATTTTTACCAGTATTGAACTTGAACTTTCTATATATACTAATAGATTCCCTCGTTCAAGGATGAACGTTTGAACTTATTTTTGCCTAAGAGTATTTGAACTGGAACTTTCTATATACGAATAGAATCCTTCTGTAGTTTCATCAGTAGTTGAAGGATGACTTTTTTTGAAAGGAGTCTATGAACATTAAATGTAATAAACAGATTTATGACTTTTATGGTGTTTCTTCAGAATTTTCAACATGACGTTTTTAAAAAAAAAAAAAAAAAAAAAAAAAACTGACCCTGGATTCTGTGAACTTGACCTTTCAATGCATACCAATAGACTTGTTCTGTTGTTTCACATGTAGTTCAAGAATGATGTTTTGAATTTACTTTTACCAGAGTGTTTGAACTTGAACTTTCTATATATACTATTACAGGGGTCCTCAATCTCGGCCCTGGAGGGCCACTGTCCTGCACAGTTTAGCTCCAACCCCAATCAAACACACCTGAAACAGCTAATCAATACATATAAAGGCAATGATTAGCATTGATTAGCTGGTTTAGGGGTGTTTGATTGGGGTTGGAGCTAATCTCTGCAGGGCAGTGGCCCTCCAGGGCCGAGATTGGGGGCCCCTGTACTAATAGATTCCCTCATTCAAGGATGAACTTTTGAAATTATTTTTGCCTAAGACTATTTGAACTTGAACTTTCTATATACAAATAGAATCCTTCTGTAGATTCATCAGGAGTTGAAGGATGACTTTTTTTGAAAAATTAAAATTCTGACCATGGATCCTATGAACTTGAACTTTCTATACATAGTAACAGATTCATCAATAGTTTAAATGTATAAACTCACTTATGGCTTTATGGTGTTTCTTCAGGAGATTAAACATGACTTTTTGAAAAAAAAAATCTGAGCCTGGATTCTGTGAACTTGACCTTTCTATGCATACCAATAGACACCTTTTGTTGTTTCATGCGTGGTTCAAGAATTAAGTTTTGTATTTCTTTTTACCAGAGTGTTTGAACTTGAACTTTCTATATAGATTCCCTCGTTCAAGGAAGAACTTTTGAACTTATTTTTGCCTAAGAGTATTTAAACTTGAACTTTCTATACACAAATAGAATCCTTCTGTAGTTTCATCAGGAGTTGAAGGATGACTTTCTTTTGAAAAAAAAAAAATTCTGACCCTGGATCCTGTGAACTTGTACTTTCTATACATCCTAATAGATTCCATCGTTCAAGGATGATCATTTGAACTTATTTTTGCTTCAGACTATTTGAACTTGAATTTTCTATATACAAATAGAATCCTTCTGTAGTTTCATCAGGAGTTGAAGGATGGCTTTATTTTGAAAAATAAAAATTCAGACCCTGGATCCTATGAACTTGAACTTTCTATACATAGTAATAGATTCATCAGTGTTTCAAGGGTGAAATTTTGAACTTATTTTTTAACAGAGTCTTTGAACTTGAACTTTCTATATATACTAATAGATTCCATAGTTCAAGGATGATCATTTGAACTTATTTATGCCTAAGACTATTTGAACTTGAACTTTCTATATATGAATAGAATCCTTCTGTAGTTTCATCAGGAGTCGAAGGATGACTTTTTTTGAAAAAAAAACATTCTGATCCTGGATCCTATGAACTTGAACTTTCTATACATAGTAATAGATTCATCAGTAGTTCCAGTGTGAAATTTTGAATACATTTTTTGGCCAAGGAGTCTTTGAACATTAAATGTAATAAACAGACTTATGACTTTTACGGTGTTTCTTCAGAATTTTAAACATGACGTTTAAAAAAAAAAAAAAAAAAACTGACCCTGGATTCTGTGAACTTGACCTTTCAATGCATACCAATAGACTTGTTCTATTGTTTCATATGTAGTTCAAGAATGAAGTTTTGAACTTATTTTTACCAGAGTGTTTGAACTTGAACTTTCTATATATACTAATAGATTCCCTCGTTCAAGGATGAACTTTTGAAATTATTTTTGCCTAAGACTATTTCAACTTGAACTTTCTATGTACAAATAGAATCCTTCTGTAGATTCATCGGGAGTTGAAGGATGACTTTTTTTGAAAAATAAAAATTCTGACCATGGATCCTATGAACTTGAACTTTCTATACATAGTAACAGATTCATCAATACTTTAAATGTATAAACTCACTTATGGCTTTATGGTGTTTCTTCAGGAGATTAAACATGACTTTTTGAAAAAAAAAATCTGAGCCTGGATTCTGTGAACTTGACCTTTCTATGCTTACCAATAGACACCTTTTGTTGTTTCATGCGTGGTTCAAGAAATAAGTTTTGTATTTCTTTTTACCAGAGTGTTTGAACTTGAACTTTCTATATAGATTCCATCGTTCAAGGATGATCATTTGAACTTATTTTTGCTTCAGACTATTTGAACTTGAATTTTCTATATACAAATAGAATCCTTCTGTAGTTTCATCAGGAGTTGAAGGATGGCTTTATTTTGAAAAATAAAAAATCTGATCCTGGATCCTATGAAATTGAACTTTCTATACATAGTAATAGATTCATCAGTAGTTCAAGTGTGAAATTTTGATTACATTTTTTTGGCCAAGGAGTGTTTGAACTTTAAATGTATAAACTCACTTATGGCTTTATGGTGTTTCTTCAGAAGTTCAAACATGACTTTTTGAAAAAAATAATAATAATCTGAGAATGGGTTTTGTGAACTTGACATTTTTATGCATACCAATAGACTCATTCTGTTGTTTAATGCGTAGTTCAAGAATGAAGTTTTGTATTTCTTTTTACCAGAGTGTTTGAACTTGAACTTTCTACATATACTAATAGACTGCCTCGTTCAAGGATGAACTTTTGAACTTATTTTTGCCTGAGTATTTAAACTTGAACTTTCTTTTTACGAATAGAATCCTTCTGTAGTTTCATCAGGAGTTAAAGGATGACTTTAAAAAAAAAAAAAAAAAATTGACCCTGGATCCTATGAACTTGAACTTTCTATACATAGTCATAAATTCATCAGTAGTTGAAGTGTGAAATTTTGAATACATTTTTTGGTCAAGGAGTGTTTTGTTTGAACTTTAAATGTATAAACTCACTTATGGCTTTATGGTGTTTCTTCAGAAGTTCAAACATGACTTTTTGAAAAAAAAAATCTGAGCCTGGATTCTGGGAACTTGATCTTTCTATGCATACCAATAGACACTTTCTGTTGTTTCTTGTGTGGTTCAAGAATGAAGTTTTGTATTTCTTTTTACCAGAGTGTATGAACTTGAACTTTCTATATATACTAATAGATTCCATAGTTCAAGGATGAACTTTTAAACTTATTTGTGCCTGAGACTATTTCAACTTGAACTTTCTATATACAAATAGAACCCTTCTGTAGTTTCATTAGGAGTTGAAGGATGACTTTCTTTTGAAAAATAAAAATTCAGACCCTGGATCCTATGAACTTGAACTTTCTATACATAGTAATAGATTCATCAGTGTTTCAAGGGTGAAATTTTGAACTTATTTTTCAACAGAGTCTTTGAACTTGAACTTTCTATATATACTAATAGATTCCATAGTTCAAGGATGATCATTTGAACTTATTAATGCCTAAGACTATTTGAACTTGAACTTTCTATATATGAATAGAATCCTTCTGTAGTTTCTTTAGGAGTCGAAGGATGACTTTTTTTGAAAAAAAAAATTTCTGATCCTGGATCCTATGAACTTGAACTTTCTATACATAGTAATAGATTCATCAGTAGTTCAAGTGTGAAATTTTGAGTACATTTTTTGGCCAAGGAGTGTTTGAACTTTAAATGTATAAACTCACTTATGGCTTTATGGTGTTTCTTCAGAAGTTCAAACATGACTTTTTGAAGAAAAAAATCTGAACTTGAACTTTCTATACATATTAATAGATTCATCAGTAGTTCCAGTGTGAAATTTTGAATACATTTTTTGGCCAAGGAGTCTTTGAACATTAAATGTAATAAACAGACTTATGACTTTTACGGTGTTTCTTCAGAATTTTAAACATGACGTTTAAAAAAAAAAAAAAAAAAAACTGACCCTGGATTCTGTGAACTTGACCTTTCAATGCATACCAATAGACTTGTTCTGTTGTTTCATATGTAGTTCAAGAATGAAGTTTTGAACTTATTTTTACCAGAGTGTTTGAACTTGAACTTTCTATATATACTAATAGATTCCCTCGTTCAAGGATGAACTTTTGAAATTATTTTTGCCTAAGACTATTTCAACTTGAACTTTCTATGTACAAATAGAATCCTTCTGTAGATTCATCGGGAGTTGAAGGATGACTTTTTTTGAAAAATAAAAATTCTGACCATGGATCCTATGAACTTGAACTTTCTATACATAGTAATATCAGTAGTTTAAATGTATAAACTCACTTATGGTTTTATGGTGTTTCTTCAGGAGATCAAACATGACATTTTGAAAAAAAAAATCTGAGCCTGGATTCTGTGAACTTGACCTTTCTATGCATACCAATAGACACCTTCTGTTGTTTCATGCGTGGTTCAAGAATGAAGTTTTGTATTTCTTTTTACCAGAGTGTTTGAACTCAAACTTTCTATATATACTAATAGATTCCCTCATTCAAGGATGAACTTTTGAACTTATTTTTGCCTAAGAGTATTTTAACTTGAACTTTCTTTATAAGATTGAATCCTTCTGTAGTTTCATCAGTAGTTGAAGGATGAGTTTCTTTTAAAAATTATGACCCTGGATCCTATTAACTTGAACTTTCTATACATAGTAATAGATTCATCAGAATTTTATGGGTGAAATTTTGAACTTATTTTTTACCAGAGTCATTAAAACTTGAACTTTCTATATATACTAATAGATTCCATAGTTCAAGGTTGAACTTTTGAAATTATTTTTGCCTAAGACTATTTGAACTTGAACTTTCTATATACGAATAGAATCCTTCTGTAGTTTCATCAGTAGTTGAAGAATGACTTGTTTTGAAAAATTAAAACTCTGACCCTGGATCCTATGAACTTGAACTTTCTATACATAGTAATAGATTCATCAGTAGTTCAAGGGTGAAAATTTGAACTAATTTTTTAACAGAGTCTTTGAACTTGAACTTTCTAAGTATACTAATAGATTCCATAGGTCAAGGATGATCATTTGAACTTATTTATGCCTAAGACTATTTGAACTTGAACTTTCTATATACAAATAGAATCCTTCTGTAGTTTCATTAGGAGTTGAAGGATGACTTTCTTTTGAAAAATAAAAATTCAGACCCTGGATCCTATGAACTTGAACTTTCTATACATAGTAATAGATTCATCAGTAGTTCAAGGGTGAAAATTTGAACTAATTTTTTAACAGAGTCTTTGAACTTGAACTTTCTAAGTATACTAATAGATTCCATAGGTCAAGGATGATCATTTGAACTTATTTATGCCTAAGACTATTTGAACTTGAACTTTCTATATACAAATAGAATCCTTCTGTAGTTTCATCAGGAGTTGAAGGATGACTTTCTTTTGAAAAAAAAAAAAATTCTGACCCTGGATCCTGTGAACTTGAACTTTCTATACATACTGATAGATTCCCTTATTCAAGGATGATCATTTGAACTTATTTTTGCTTCAGGCTATTTGAACTTGAATTTTCTATATACAAATAGAATCCTTCTGTAGTTTCATCAGGAGTTGAAGGATGACTTTATTTTGAAAAAAAAAAATTCTGATCCTGGATCCTATGAACTTGAACTTTCTGTACATAGTAATAGATTCATCAGTAGTTCAAGTGTGAAATTTTGAGTACATTTTTTGGCCAAGGAGTGTTTGAACTTTAAATGTATAAACTCACTTATGGCTTTATGGTGTTTCTTCAGAAGTTCAAACATGACTTTTTGAAGAAAAAAATCTGAACTTGAACTTTCTATACATATTAATAGATTCATCAGTAGTTCCAGTGTGAAATTTTGAATACATTTTTTGGCCAAGGAGTCTTTGAACATTAAATGTAATAAACAGACTTATGACTTTTACGGTGTTTCTTCAGAATTTTAAACATGACGTTTAAAAAAAAAAAAAAAAAAACTGACCCTGGATTCTGTGAACTTGACCTTTCAATGCATACCAATAGACTTGTTCTGTTGTTTCATATGTAGTTCAAGAATGAAGTTTTAAACTTATTTTTACCAGAGTGTTTGAACTTGAACTTTCTATATATACTAATAGATTCCCTCGTTCAAGGATGAACTTTTGAAATTATTTTTGCCTAAGACTATTTCAACTTGAACTTTCTATGTACAAATAGAATCCTTCTCTAGATTCATCGGGAGTTGAAGGATGACTTTTTTTGAAAAATAAAAATTCTGACCATGGATCCTATGAACTTGAACTTTCTATACATAGTAACAGATTCATCAATACTTTAAATGTATGAACTCACTTATGGTTTTATGGTGTTTCTTCAGAAGTTCAAACATGACTTTTTGAAAAAAAAAATCTGAGCCTGGATTCTGTGAACTTGACCTTTCTATACATACCAATTCCAACCTTCTGTTGTTTCATGCGTGGTTCAAGAATGAAGTTTTGTATTTCTTTTTACCAGAGGGTTTGAACTCGAACTTTCTATATATACTAATAGATTCCCTCATTCAAGGATGAACTTTTGAACTTATTTTTGCCTAAGAGTATTTGAACTTGAACTTTCTTTATAAGATAGAATCCTTCTGTAGTTTCATCAGTAGTTGAAGGATGAGTTTCTTTTAAAAATTCTGACCCTGGATCCTATTAACTTGAACTTTCTATACATAGTAATAGATTCATCAGAATTTTAAGGGTGAAATTTTGAACTTATTTTTTACCAGAGTCATTAAACTTGAACTTTCTATATATACTAATAGATTCCATAGTTCAAGGTTGAACTTTTGAAATTATTTTTGCCTAAGACTATTTGAACTTGAACTTTCTATATACGAATAGAATCCTTCTGTAGTTTCATCAGTAGTTGAAGAATGACTTTTTTTTGAAAAAATAAAACTCTGACCCTGGATCCTATGAACTTGAACTTTCTATACATAGTAATAGATTCATCAGTAGTTCAAGGGTGAAATTTTGAACTAATTTTTTAACAGAGTCTTTGAACTTGAACTTTCTAAGTATACTAATAGATTCCATAGTTGAAGGATGATCATTTGAACTTATTTATGCCTAAGACTATTTGAACTTGAATTTTCTATATACAAATAGAATCCTTCTGTAGTTTCATCAGGAGATGAAGGATGACTTTCTTTTGGAAAATAAAAATTCTGATCCTGGATCCTATGAACTTGAACTTTCTATACATAGTAATAGATTCATCAGTAGTTGAAGTGTGAAATTTTGAATACATTTTTTGGCCAAGGAGTGTTTTGTTTGAACTTTAAATGTATAAACTCACTTATGGTTTTATGGTGTTTCTTCAGAAGTTCAAACATGACTTTTTGAAAAAAAAATCTGAGCCTGGATTCTGTGAACTTGACCTTTCTATGCATACCAATAGACACCTTCTGTTGTTTCATGCGTGGTTCAAGAATGAAGTTTTGTATTTATTTTTACCAGAGTGTTTGAACTCGAACTTTCTATATATACTAATAGATTCCCTCATTCAAGGATGAACTTTTGAACTTATTTTTGCCTAAGAGTATTTGAACTTGAACTTTCTTTATAAGATAGAATCCTTCTGTAGTTTCATCAGTAGTTGAAGGATGAGTTTCTTTTAAAAATTCTGACCCTGGATCCTATTAACTTGAACTTTCTATACATAGTAATAGATTCATCAGAATTTTAAGGGTGAAATTTTGAACTTATTTTTTACCAGAGTCATTAAAACTTGAACTTTCTATATATACTAATAGATTCCATAGTTCAAGGTTGAACTTTTGAAATTATTTTTCCCTAAGACTATTTGAACTTGAACTTTCTATATACGAATAGAATCCTTCTGTAGTTTCATCAGTAGTTGAAGAATGACTTTTTTTTGAAAAAATAAAACTCTGACCCTGGATCCTATGAACTTGAACTTTCTATACATAGTAATAGATTCATCAGTAGTTCAACGGTGAAATTTTGAACTAATTTTTTAACAGAGTCTTTGAACTTGAACTTTCTAAGTATACTAATAGATTCCATAGTTGAAGGATGATCATTTGAACTTATTTATGCCTAAGACTATTTGAACTTGAATTTTCTATATACAAATAGAATCCTTCTGTAGTTTCATCAGGAGATGAAGGATGACTTTCTTTTGGAAAATAAAAATTCTGATCCTGGATCCTATTAACTTGAACTTTCTATACATAGTAATAGATTCATCAGAATTTTAAGGGTGAAATTTTTAACTTATTTTTTACCAGAGTCTTTGAACTTGAACTTTTTAAGTATACTAATAGATTCCATAGTTGAAGGATGATCATTTGAACTTATTTATGCCTAAGACTATTTGAACTTGAATTTTCTATATACAAATAGAATCCTTCTGTAGATTCATCAGGAGTCGAAGTATGACTTTTTTTGAAAAATATAAATTCTGACCTTGGATCCTATGAACTTGAACTTTCTTCATAGTAATAGATTCATCAGTATTTCAAGGGTGAAATTTTGAACTTATTTTTTAACAGAGTCTATGAACTTGAACTTTCTAAATATACTAATAGATTCCATCGTTCAAGGATGATCATTTGAACTTATTTTGCCTAAGACTATTTGAACTTGAACTTTCTATATACAAATAGAATCCTTCTGTAGTTTCATCAGGAGTTGAAGGATGACTTTCTTTTGGAAAATAAAAATTCTGTTCCTGGATCCTATGAACTTGAACTTTCTATACATAGTAATAGATTCATCAGTATTTCAAGGGTGAAATTTTGAACTTATTTTTTAACAGAGTGTTTGAACTTGAACTTTCTACATATACTAATAGATTGCATCGTTCAAGGATGAACTTTTGAAATTATTTTTGCCTGAGTATTTAAACTTGAACTTTCTTTTTACGAATAGAATCCTTCTGTAGTTTCATCAGTAGTTGAAGGATGAGTTTCTTTTAAAAATTCTGACCCTGGATCCTATTAACTCTAACTTTCTATACATAGTAATAGATTCATAAGACTTTTAAGGGTGAAATTTTGAACTTATTTTTTACCAGAGTCATTAAACTTGAACTTTCTATATATACTAATAGATTCCATAGTTCAAGGTTGAACTTTTGAAATTATTTTTGCCTAAGACAATTTGAACTTGAACTTTCTATATACGAATAGAATCCTTCTGTAGTTTCATCAGTAGTTGAAGAATGACTTTTTTTTGAAAAATTAAAACTCTGACCCTGGATCCTATGAACTTGAACTTTCTATACATAGTAATAGATTCATCAGTAGTTCAAGGGTGAAAATTTGAACTAATTTTTTAACAGAGTCTTTGAACTTGAACTTTCTAAGTATACTAATAGATTCCATAGTTCAAGGATGATCATTTGAACTTATTTATGCCTAAGACTATTTGAACTTGAATTTTCTATATACAAATAGAATCCTTCTGTAGATTCATCAGGAGTCGAAGGATGACTTTTTTTTGAAAAATGTAAATTCTGACCTTGGATCCTATGAACTTGAACTTTCTATACATAGTAATAGATTCATCAGTATTTCAAGGGTGAAATTTTGAACTTATTTTTTAACAGAGTCTATGAACTTGAACTTTCTATATATACTAATAGATTCCATCGTTCAAGGATGATCATTTGAACTTATTTTTGCCTAAGACTATTTGAACTTGAACTTTCTATATACAAATAGAATCCTTCTGTAGTTTCATCAGGAGTTGAAGGATGACTTTCTTTTGGAAAATAAAAATTCTGATCCTGGATCCTATGAACTTGAACTTTCTATACATAGTAATAGATTCATCAGTAGTTGAAGTGTGAAATTTTGAATACATTTTTTGGCCAAGGAGTGTTTTGTTTGAACTCTAAATGTATAAACTCACTTATGGTTTTATGGTGTTTCTTCAGAAGTTCAAGCATGACTTTTTGAAAAAAAAAATCTGAGCCTGGATTCTGTGAACTTGACCTTTCTATACATACCAATTCCAACCTTCTGTTGTTTCATGCGTGGTTCAAGAATGAAGTTTTGTATTTCTTTTTACCAGAGTGTTTGAACTCGAACTTTCTATATATACTAATAGATTCCCTCATTCAAGGATGAACTTTTGAACTTATTTTTGCCTAAGAGTATTTGAACTTGAACTTTCTTTATAAGATAGAATCCTTCTGTAGTTTCATCAGTAGTTGAAGGATGAGTTTCTTTTAAAAATTCTGACCCTGGATCCTATTAACTTGAACTTTCTATACATAGTAATAGATTCATCAGAATTTTAAGGGTGAAATTTTGAACTTATTTTTTACCAGAGTCATTAAACTTGAACTTTCTATATATACTAATAGATTCCATAGTTCAAGGTTGAACTTTTGAAATTATTTTTGCCTAAGACTATTTGAACTTGAACTTTCTATATACGAATAGAATCCTTCTGTAGTTTCATCAGTAGTTGAAGAATGACTTTTTTTTGAAAAAATAAAACTCTGACCCTGGATCCTATGAACTTGAACTTTCTATACATAGTAATAGATTCATCAGTAGTTCAAGGGTGAAATTTTGAACTAATTTTTTAACAGAGTCTTTGAACTTGAACTTTCTAAGTATACTAATAGATTCCATAGTTCAAGGATGATCATTTGAACTTATTTATGCCTAAGACTATTTGAACTTGAATTTTCTATATACAAATAGAATCCTTCTGTAGTTTCATCAGGAGATGAAGGATGACTTTCTTTTGGAAAATAAAAATTCTGATCCTGGATCCTATGAACTTGAACTTTCTATACATAATAATAGATTCATCAGTAGTTGAAGTGTGAAATTTTGAATACATTTTTTGGCCAAGGAGTGTTTTGTTTGAACTTTAAATGTATAAACTCACTTATGGTTTTATGGTGTTTCTTCAGAAGTTCAAACATGAATTTTTGAAAAAAAAATCTGAGCCTGGATTCTGTGAACTTGACCTTTCTATGCATACCAATAGACACCTTCTGTTGTTTCATGCGTAGTTCAAGAATGAAGTTTTGTATTTCTTTTTACCAGAGTGTTTGAACTTGAACTTTCTACATATACTAATAGATTGTCTCGTTCAAGGATGAACTTTTGAACTTATTTTTGCCTGAGTATTTAAATTTGAACTTTCTTTTTACGAATAGAATCCTTCTGTAGTTTCATCAGGAGTTAAAGGATGACTTTAAAAAAAAAAAAATTCTGACCCTGGATCCTATGAACTTGAACTTTCTATACATAGTCATAGATTCATCAGTAGTTCAAGTGTGAAATTTTGAATACATTTTTTGGCCAAGGAGTGTTTTGTTTGAACTTTAAATGTATAAACTCACTTATGGTTTTATGGTGTTTCTTCAGAAGTTCAAACATGACTTTTTGAAAAAAAAAATCTGAGCCTGGATTCTGTGAACTTGACCTTTCTATACATACCAATTCCAACCTTCTGTTGTTTCATGCGTGGTTCAAGAATGAAGTTTTGTATTTCTTTTTACCAGAGTGTTTGAACTCGAACTTTCTATATATACTAATAGATTCCCTCATTCAAGAATTAACTTTTGAACTTATTTTTGCCTAAGAGTATTTGAACTTGAACTTTCTTTATAAGATAGAATCCTTCTGTAGTTTCATCAGTAGTTGAAGGATGAGTTTCTTTTAAAAATTCTGACCCTGGATCCTATTAACTTGAACTTTCTATACATAGTAATAGATTCATCAGAATTTTAAGGGTGAAATTTTGAACTTATTTTTTACCAGAGTCATTAAACTTGAACTTTCTATATATACTAATAGATTCCATAGTTCAAGGTTGAACTTTTGAAATTATTTTTGCCTAAGACAATTTGAACTTGAACTTTCTATATACGAATAGAATCCTTCTGTAGTTTCATCAGTAGTTGAAGAATGACTTTTTTTTGAAAAATTAAAACTCTGACCCTGGATCCTATGAACTTGAACTTTCTATACATAGTAATAGATTCATCAGTAGTTCAAGGGTGAAAATTTGAACTAATTTTTTAACAGAGTCTTTGAACTTGAACTTTCTAAGTATACTAATAGATTCCATAGTTCAAGGATGATCATT
This sequence comes from Pseudorasbora parva, assembly GCF_024679245.1. Taxonomy (NCBI): domain Eukaryota; kingdom Metazoa; phylum Chordata; class Actinopteri; order Cypriniformes; family Gobionidae; genus Pseudorasbora; species Pseudorasbora parva. The sequence goes on along the minus strand of NC_090180.1, from coordinate 25,411,818 downwards.
TGAACTTATTTATGCCTAAGACTATTTGAACTTGAATTTTCTATATACAAATAGAATCCTTCTGTAGATTCATCAGGAGTCGAAGGATGACTTTTTTGTGAAAAATATAAATTCTGACCTTGGATCCTATGAACTTGAACTTTCTATACATAGTAATAGATTCATCAGTATTTCAAGGGTGAAATTTTGAACTTATTTTTTAACAGAGTCTATGAACTTGAACTTTCTATATATACTAATAGATTCCATCGTTCAAGGATGATCATTTGAACTTATTTTTGCCTAAGACTATTTGAACTTGAACTTTCTATATACAAATAGAATCCTTCTGTAGTTTCATCAGGAGTTGAAGGATGACTTTCTTTTGGAAAATAAAAATTCTGATCCTGGATCCTATGAACTTGAACTTTCTATACATAGTAATAGATTCATCAGTAGTTGAAGTGTGAAATTTTGAATACATTTTTTGGCCAAGGAGTGTTTTGTTTGAACTCTAAATGTATAAACTCACTTATGGTTTTATGGTGTTTCTTCAGAAGTTCAAGCATGACTTTTTGAAAAAAAAAATCTGAGCCTGGATTCTGTGAACTTGACCTTTCTATACATACCAATTCCAACCTTCTGTTGTTTCATGCGTGGTTCAAGAATGAAGTTTTGTATTTCTTTTTACCAGAGTGTTTGAACTTGAACTTTCTATATATACTAATAGATTCCCTCATTCAAGGATGAACTTTTGAACTTATTTTTGCCTAAGAGTATTTGAACTTGAACTTTCTTTATAAGATAGAATCCTTCTGTAGTTTCATCAGTAGTTGAAGGATGAGTTTCTTTTAAAAATTATGACCCTGGATCCTATTAACTTGAACTTTCTATACATAGTAATAGATTCATCAGAATTTTAAGGGTGAAATTTTGAACTTATTTTTTACCAGAGTCATTAAACTTGAACTTTCTATATATACTAATAGATTCCATAGTTCAAGGTTGAACTTTTGAAATTATTTTTGCCTAAGACTATTTGAACTTGAACTTTCTATATACGAATAGAATCCTTCTGTAGTTTCATCAGTAGTTGAAGAATGACTTTTTTTTGAAAAAATAAAACTCTGACCCTGGATCCTATGAACTTGAACTTTCTATACATGGTAATAGATTCATCAGTAGTTCAAGGGTGAAATTTTGAACTAATTTTTTAACAGAGTCTTTGAACTTGAACTTTCTAAGTATACTAATAGATTCCATAGTTGAAGGATGATCATTTGAACTTATTTATGCCTAAGACTATTTGAACTTGAATTTTCTATATACAAATAGAATCCTTCTGTAGTTTCATCAGGAGATGAAGGATGACTTTCTTTTGGAAAATAAAAATTCTGATCCTGGATCCTATGAACTTGAACTTTCTATACATAGTAATAGATTCATCAGTAGTTGAAGTGTGAAATTTTGAATACATTTTTTGGCCAAGGAGTGTTTTGTTTGAACTTTAAATGTATAAACTCACTTATGGTTTTATGGTGTTTCTTCAGAAGTTCAAACATGACTTTTTGAAAAAAAAATCTGAGCCTGGATTCTGTGAACTTGACCTTTCTATGCATACCAATAGACACCTTCTGTTGTTTCATGCGTGGTTCAAGAATGAAGTTTTGTATTTATTTTTACCAGAGTGTTTGAACTCGAACTTTCTATATATACTAATAGATTCCCTCATTCAAGGATGAACTTTTGAACTTATTTTTGCCTAAGAGTATTTGAACTTGAACTTTCTTTATAAGATAGAATCCTTCTGTAGTTTCATCAGTAGTTGAAGGATGAGTTTCTTTTAAAAATTCTGACCCTGGATCCTATTAACTTGAACTTTCTATACATAGTAATAGATTCATCAGAATTTTAAGGGTGAAATTTTGAACTTATTTTTTACCAGAGTCATTAAACTTGAACTTTCTATATATACTAATAGATTCCATAGTTCAAGGTTGAACTTTTGAAATTATTTTTGCCTAAGACTATTTGAACTTGAACTTTCTATATACGAATAGAATCCTTCTGTAGTTTCATCAGTAGTTGAAGAATGACTTTTTTTGAAAAAATAAAACTCTTACCCTGGATCCTATGAACTTGAACTTTCTATACATAGTAATAGATTCATCAGTAGTTCAAGGGTGAAATTTTGAACTAATTTTTTAACAGAGTCTTTGAACTTGAACTTTCTAAGTATACTAATAGATTCCATAGTTGAAGGATGATCATTTGAACTTATTTATGCCTAAGACTATTTGAACTTGAATTTTCTATATACAAATAGAATCCTTCTGTAGTTTCATCAGGAGATGAAGGATGACTTTCTTTTGGAAAATAAAAATTCTGATCCTGGATCCTATGAACTTGAACTTTCTATACATAATAATAGATTCATCAGTAGTTGAAGTGTGAAATTTTGAATACATTTTTTGGCCAAGGAGTGTTTTGTTTGAACTTTAAATGTATAAACTCACTTATGGTTTTATGGTGTTTCTTCAGAAGTTCAAACATGACTTTTTGAAAAAAAAATCTGAGCCTGGATTCTGTGAACTTGACCTTTCTATGCATACCAATAGACACCTTCTGTTGTTTCATGCGTAGTTCAAGAATGAAGTTTTGTATTTCTTTTTACCAGAGTGTTTGAACTTGAACTTTCTACATATACTAATAGATTCCCTCGTTCAAGGATGAACTTTTGAACTTATTTTTGCCTGAGTATTTAAATTTGAACTTTCTTTTTACGAATAGAATCCTTCTGTAGTTTCATCAGGAGTTAAAGGATGACTTTAAAAAAAAAAAAATTCTGACCCTGGATCCTATGAACTTGAACTTTCTATACATAGTCATAGATTCATCAGTAGTTCAAGTGTGAAATTTTGAATACATTTTTTGGCCAAGGAGTGTTTTGTTTGAACTTTAAATGTATAAACTCACTTATGGTTTTATGGTGTTTCTTCAGAAGTTCAAACATGACTTTTTGAAAAAAAAAATCTCAGCCTGGATTCTGTGAACTTGACCTTTCTATACATACCAATTCCAACCTTCTGTTGTTTCATGCGTGGTTCAAGAATGAAGTTTTGTATTTCTTTTTACCAGAGTGTTTGAACTCGAACTTTCTATATATACTAATAGATTCCCTCATTCAAGAATTAACTTTTGAACTTATTTTTGCCTAAGAGTATTTGAACTTGAACTTTCTTTATAAGATAGAATCCTTCTGTAGTTTCATCAGTAGTTGAAGGATGAGTTTCTTTTAAAAATTCTGACCCTGGATCCTATTAACTTGAACTTTCTATACATAGTAATAGATTCATCAGAATTTTAAGGGTGAAATTTTGAACTTATTTTTTACCAGAGTCATTAAACTTGAACTTTCTATATATACTAATAGATTCCATAGTTCAAGGTTGAACTTTTGAAATTATTTTTGCCTAAGACAATTTGAACTTGAACTTTCTATATACGAATAGAATCCTTCTGTAGTTTCATCAGTAGTTGAAGAATGACTTTTTTTTGAAAAATTAAAACTCTGACCCTGGATCCTATGAACTTGAACTTTCTATACATAGTAATAGATTCATCAGTAGTTCAAGGGTGAAAATTTGAACTAATTTTTTAACAGAGTCTTTGAACTTGAACTTTCTAAGTATACTAATAGATTCCATAGTTCAAGGATGATCATTTGAACTTATTTATGCCTAAGACTATTTGAACTTGAATTTTCTATATACAAATAGAATCCTTCTGTAGATTCATCAGGAGTCGAAGGATGACTTTTTTGTGAAAAATATAAATTCTGACCTTGGATCCTATGAACTTGAACTTTCTATACATAGTAATAGATTCATCAGTATTTCAAGGGTGAAATTTTGAACTTATTTTTTAACAGAGTCTATGAACTTGAACTTTCTATATATACTAATAGATTCCATCGTTCAAGGATGATCATTTGAACTTATTTTTGCCTAAGACTATTTGAACTTGAACTTTCTATATACAAATAGAATCCTTCTGTAGTTTCATCAGGAGTTGAAGGATGACTTTCTTTTGGAAAATAAAAATTCTGATCCTGGATCCTATGAACTTGAACTTTCTATACATAGTAATAGATTCATCAGTAGTTGAAGTGTGAAATTTTGAATACATTTTTTGGCCAAGGAGTGTTTTGTTTGAACTCTAAATGTATAAACTCACTTATGGTTTTATGGTGTTTCTTCAGAAGTTCAAGCATGACTTTTTGAAAAAAAAAATCTGAGCCTGGATTCTGTGAACTTGACCTTTCTATACATACCAATTCCAACCTTCTGTTGTTTCATGCGTGGTTCAAGAATGAAGTTTTGTATTTCTTTTTACCAGAGTGTTTGAACTTGAACTTTCTATATATACTAATAGATTCCCTCATTCAAGGATGAACTTTTGAACTTATTTTTGCCTAAGAGTATTTGAACTTGAACTTTCTTTATAAGATAGAATCCTTCTGTAGTTTCATCAGTAGTTGAAGGATGAGTTTCTTTTAAAAATTATGACCCTGGATCCTATTAACTTGAACTTTCTATACATAGTAATAGATTCATCAGAATTTTAAGGGTGAAATTTTGAACTTATTTTTTACCAGAGTCATTAAACTTGAACTTTCTATATATACTAATAGATTCCATAGTTCAAGGTTGAACTTTTGAAATTATTTTTGCCTAAGACTATTTGAACTTGAACTTTCTATATACGAATAGAATCCTTCTGTAGTTTCATCAGTAGTTGAAGAATGACTTTTTTTTGAAAAAATAAAACTCTGACCCTGGATCCTATGAACTTGAACTTTCTATACATGGTAATAGATTCATCAGTAGTTCAAGGGTGAAATTTTGAACTAATTTTTTAACAGAGTCTTTGAACTTGAACTTTCTAAGTATACTAATAGATTCCATAGTTGAAGGATGATCATTTGAACTTATTTATGCCTAAGACTATTTGAACTTGAATTTTCTATATACAAATAGAATCCTTCTGTAGTTTCATCAGGAGATGAAGGATGACTTTCTTTTGGAAAATAAAAATTCTGATCCTGGATCCTATGAACTTGAACTTTCTATACATAGTAATAGATTCATCAGTAGTTGAAGTGTGAAATTTTGAATACATTTTTTGGCCAAGGAGTGTTTTGTTTGAACTTTAAATGTATAAACTCACTTATGGTTTTATGGTGTTTCTTCAGAAGTTCAAACATGACTTTTTGAAAAAAAAATCTGAGCCTGGATTCTGTGAACTTGACCTTTCTATGCATACCAATAGACACCTTCTGTTGTTTCATGCGTGGTTCAAGAATGAAGTTTTGTATTTATTTTTACCAGAGTGTTTGAACTCGAACTTTCTATATATACTAATAGATTCCCTCATTCAAGGATGAACTTTTGAACTTATTTTTGCCTAAGAGTATTTGAACTTGAACTTTCTTTATAAGATAGAATCCTTCTGTAGTTTCATCAGTAGTTGAAGGATGAGTTTCTTTTAAAAATTCTGACCCTGGATCCTATTAACTTGAACTTTCTATACATAGTAATAGATTCATCAGAATTTTAAGGGTGAAATTTTGAACTTATTTTTTACCAGAGTCATTAAACTTGAACTTTCTATATATACTAATAGATTCCATAGTTCAAGGTTGAACTTTTGAAATTATTTTTGCCTAAGACTATTTGAACTTGAACTTTCTATATACGAATAGAATCCTTCTGTAGTTTCATCAGTAGTTGAAGAATGACTTTTTTTGAAAAAATAAAACTCTTACCCTGGATCCTATGAACTTGAACTTTCTATACATAGTAATAGATTCATCAGTAGTTCAAGGGTGAAATTTTGAACTAATTTTTTAACAGAGTCTTTGAACTTGAACTTTCTAAGTATACTAATAGATTCCATAGTTGAAGGATGATCATTTGAACTTATTTATGCCTAAGACTATTTGAACTTGAATTTTCTATATACAAATAGAATCCTTCTGTAGTTTCATCAGGAGATGAAGGATGACTTTCTTTTGGAAAATAAAAATTCTGATCCTGGATCCTATGAACTTGAACTTTCTATACATAATAATAGATTCATCAGTAGTTGAAGTGTGAAATTTTGAATACATTTTTTGGCCAAGGAGTGTTTTGTTTGAACTTTAAATGTATAAACTCACTTATGGTTTTATGGTGTTTCTTCAGAAGTTCAAACATGACTTTTTGAAAAAAAAATCTGAGCCTGGATTCTGTGAACTTGACCTTTCTATGCATACCAATAGACACCTTCTGTTGTTTCATGCGTAGTTCAAGAATGAAGTTTTGTATTTCTTTTTACCAGAGTGTTTGAACTTGAACTTTCTACATATACTAATAGATTCCCTCGTTCAAGGATGAACTTTTGAACTTATTTTTGCCTGAGTATTTAAATTTGAACTTTCTTTTTACGAATAGAATCCTTCTGTAGTTTCATCAGGAGTTAAAGGATGACTTTAAAAAAAAAAAAATTCTGACCCTGGATCCTATGAACTTGAACTTTCTATACATAGTCATAGATTCATCAGTAGTTCAAGTGTGAAATTTTGAATACATTTTTTGGCCAAGGAGTGTTTTGTTTGAACTTTAAATGTATAAACTCACTTATGGTTTTATGGTGTTTCTTCAGAAGTTCAAACATGACTTTTTGAAAAAAAAAATCTCAGCCTGGATTCTGTGAACTTGACCTTTCTATACATACCAATTCCAACCTTCTGTTGTTTCATGCGTGGTTCAAGAATGAAGTTTTGTATTTCTTTTTACCAGAGTGTTTGAACTCGAACTTTCTATATATACTAATAGATTCCCTCATTCAAGAATGAACTTTTGAACTTATTTTTGCCTAAGAGTATTTGAACTTGAACTTTCTTTATAAGATAGAATCCATCTGTAGTTTCATCAGTAGTTGAAGGATGAGTTTCTTTTAAAAATTCTGACCCTGGATCCTATTAACTTGAACTTTCTATACATAGTAATAGATTCATCAGAATTTTAAGGGTGAAATTTTGAACTTATTTTTTAACAGAGTGTTTGAACTTGAACTTTCTACATATACTAATAGATTGCCTCGTTCAATGATGAACTTTTGAACTTATTTTTGCCTGAGTATTTAAACTTGAACTTTCTTTTTACGAATAGAATCCTTCTGTAGTTTCATCAGGAGTTAAAGGATGACTTTAAAAAAAAAAAAAATTCTGACCCTGGATCCTATGAACTTGAACTTTCTATACATAGTCATAGATTCATCAGTAGTTCAAGTGTGAAATTTTGAATACATTTTTTGGTCAAGGAGTGTTTTGTTTGAACTTTAAATGTATAAACTCACTTATGGCTTTATGGTGTTTCTTCAGAAGTTCAAACATGACTTTTTGAAAGAAAAAAATCTGAGCCTGGATTCTGGGAACTTGATCTTTCTATGCATTTCTATGTAGACACCTTCTGTTGTTTCATGTGTGGTTCAAGAATGAAGTTTTGTAATTCTTTTTACCAGAGTGTATGAACTTGAACTTTCTATATATACTAATAGATTCCATAGTTCAAGGATGATCATTTGAACTTATTTATGCCTAAGACTATTTGAACTTGAACATTCTATATATGAATAGAATCCTTCTGTAGTTTCATCAGGAGTCGAAGGATGACTTTTTTTGAAAAATAAAAATTCTGACTTTGGATCCTATGAACTTGAACTTTCTATACATAGTAATAGATTCATCAGTAGTTCAAGTGTGAAATTTTGAATACATTGTTTGGCCAAGGAGTGTTAGAACTTTAAATGTATAAACTCACTTATGGCTTTATGGTGTTTCTTCAGAAGTTCAAACATGACTTTTTGAAGAAAAAAATCTGAACTTGAACCTTCTATACATATTAATAGATTCATCAGTAGTTCCAGTGTGAAATTTTGAATACATTTTTTGGCCAAGGAGTCTTTGAACATTAAATGTAATAAACAGACTTATGACTTTTATGGTGTTTCTTCAGAATTTTAAACATGACGTTTAAAAAAAAAAAAACTGACGCTGGATTCTGTGAACTTGACCTTTCAATGCATACCAATAGACTTCTGTTGTTTCATGCGTAGTTCAAGAATGAAGTTTTGAATTTATTTTTACCAGAGTGTTTGAACTTTCTACATATACTAATAGATTCACTCGTTCAAGAATGAACTTTTGAAATTATTTTTGCCTAAGACTATTTGAACTTGAACTTTCTATGTACAAATAGAATCCTTCTGTAGATTCATCAGGAGTTGAAGGATGACTTTTTTTGAAAAATAAAAATTCTGATCATGGATCCTATGAACTTGAACTATCTATACATAGTAATAGATTCATCAGTAGTTTAAATGTATAAACTCACTTATGGCTTTATGGTGTTTCTTCAGGATATCAAACATGACTTTTTGAAAAAAAAATCTGAGCCTGGATTCTGAGAACTTGACCTTTCTATGCATACCATTTCTGCCAATTCCAATACCTTCTGTTGTTTCATGCGTGGTTCAAGAATGAAGTTTTGTATTTCTTTTTACCAGAGTGTTTGAACTCAAACTATCTATATATACTAATAGATTCCCTCATTCAAGGATGAACTTTTGAACTTATTTTTGCCTAAGAGTATTTGAACTTGAACTTTCTTTATAAGATAGAATCCTTCTGTAGTTTACATTTACATTTATGCATTTAGCAGACGCTTTTATCCAAAGCGATTTACAACTCAGGAGAACAGGAAGCGATCCGTCAAGAAGAGGCAACGAAACACAAAAAGTGCCCTAAATACTAAGATTTGTACACTGCTCAGAGTAGCAAAGACCAGAAAAGGAAAGAAGAAATGAGAAATAGAGGGGGAAATAATTTTTTTTTAATTTTTTATTTATTTATTTTTTATATAAGATTAAGTGCTCATGGTTTCATCAGTAGTTGAAGGATGAGATTCTTTTAAACATTCTGACCCTGGATCCTATTAACTTGAAGTGCTCCTAGTTTCATCAGTAGTTGAAGGATGAGTTTCTTTTAAAAATTCTGACCCTGGATCCTATTAACTTGAACTTCCTATACATAGTAATAGATTCATCAGAATTTTAAGGGTGAAATTTTGAACTTATTTTTTACCAGAGTCATTAAACTTGAACTTTCTATATATACTAATAGATTCCATAGTTCAAGGTTGAACTTTTGAAATTATTTTTGCCTAAGACTATTTGAACTAGAACTTTCTATATACGAATAGAATCCTTCTATAGTTTCATCAGTAGTTGAAGAATGACTTTTAAAAAAAAAAATTAAAACTCTGACCCTGGATCCTATGAACTTGAACTTTCTATACATAGTAATAGATTCATCAGAATTTTAAGGGTGAAATTTTGAACTTATTTTTTACCAGAGTCATTAAAATTGAACTTTCTATATATACTAATAGATTCCATAGTTCAAGGTTGAACTTTTGAAATTATTTTTGCCTAAGACTATTTGAACTTGAACTTTCTATATACGAATAGAATCCTTCTGTAGTTTCATCAGTAGTTGAAGAATGACTTTTTTTTGAAAAATAAAAATTCTGATCCTGGATCCTATGAACTTGAACTTTCTATACATAGTAATAGATTCATCAGTATTTCAAGGGTGAAATTTTGAACTTATTTTTTAACAGAGTCTTTGAACTTGAACTTTCTATATATACTAATAGATTCCATCGTTCAAGGATGATCATTTGAACTTATTTTTGCCTAAGACTATTTGAACTTGAACTTTCTATATACAAACAGAATCCTTCTGTAGTTTCATCAGGAGTTGAAGGATGACTTTCTTTTGAAAAATAAAAATTCTGATCCTGGATCCTATGAACTTGAACTTTCTATACATAGTAATAGATTCATCAGTAGTTGAAGTGTGAAATATTGATTACATTTTTTTGGCCAAGGAGTGTTTGAACTTTAAATGTATAAACTCACTTATGGCTTTATGGTGTTTCTTCAGAAGTTCAAACATGACTTTTTGGGAAAAAAAATAATAATCTGAGAATGGGTTTTGTGAACATGACATTTTTATGCATACCAATAGACTCATTCTGTTGTTTCACGCGTAGTTCAAGAATGAAGTTTTGTATTTCTTTTTACCAGAGTGTTTGAACTCGAACTTTCTATATATACTAATAGATTCCCTCATTCAATGATGAACTTTTGAACTTATTTTTGCCTAAGAGTATTTGAACTTGAACTTTCTTTATAAGATAGAATCTTTCAGTAGTTTCATCAGGAGTTGAAGGATGAGTTTCTTTTAAAAATTCTGACCCTGGATCCTATTAACTTGAACTTTCTATACATAGTAATAGATTCATCAGAATTTTAAGGGTGAAATTTTGAACTTATTTTTTACCAGAGTTATTAAACTTGAACTTTCCATAAATATACTAATAGATTCCATAGTTCAAGGTTGAACTTTTGAAATTATTTTTGCCTACGACTATTTGATCTTGAACTTTCTATATACAAATAGAATCCTTCTGTAGTTTCATTAGGAGTCGAAGGATGACTTTTTTTTGAAAAATATAAATTCTGACCCTGGATCCTATGAACTTGAACTTTCTATACATAGTAATAGATTCATCAGTATTTCAAGGGTGAAATTTTGAACTTATTTTTTAACAGAGTCTTTGAACTTGAACTTTCTATATATACTAATAGATTCCATCGTTCAAGGATGATCATTTGAACTTATTTTTGCCTAAGACTATTTGAACTTGAACTTTTTATATACAAACAAAATCCTTCTGTAGTTTCATCAGGAGTTGAAGGATGACTTTCTTTTGAAAAATAAAAATTCTGATCCTGAATCCTATGAACTTGAACTTTCTACACATAGTAATAGATTCATCAGTAGTTGAAGTGTGAAATTTTGAATAAATTTTTTGGCCAAGGAGTGTTTTGTTTGAACTTTAAATGTTTAAACTCACTTATGGTTTTATGGTGTTTCTTCAGAAGTTCAAACTTGACTTTTTGAAGAAAAAAAATCTGTGCAATGCAAAGGCACCGTCTCTTCGGTGCAAAACGAGTTTTTTATGCAATGCAAATCAAAAGCAATAATCTCCTCATTGCACAAGATATTTTGCATGCAAATGCAATGCAGAATAACTAATCTTTAGTTAATCTCTCAGTGCTCAGCGATTTAAATATGCAATGCATTAGAAACCACTAATTTCTTAAATGCACAAAAGGTTTTTGTATGCAATGCATGCAAAAGTCTTCTATGCACGAGTTTTTTCGTATGCAATGCAAAATCACTTATCTCTTTATTGCTTCGCGAATTCTTATATGCAAAGCAAAAGCGCTAATATCTTCATTGCACGAGATCTATGCAATGCAAAGGCACCGTCTCTTCGGTGCAATACGAGTTTTTTATGCAATGCCATGCAAAAGCAATAATCTCCTCATTGCACATTTTTTTTGCATGTAAATGCAATGCAGAATAACTAATCTTATTGCACAAGTTTTTCCGTATTTAGTGCAATGCAAAAACTCTCATTGCTCAGCGATTTAAATATGCAATGCATTAGAAACCACTAATTTCTTGAATGCACAAAAGATTTTTGTAGGCAATGTATGCAAAAGTCTTCTATGCACGAGTTTTTACGTATGCAATGCAATGCAATGCAAAAGCACTTATCTCTTTATTGCACCGCGAATTCTTATATGCAAAGCAAAAGCGCTAATATCTTCATTGCACGAGATCTATGCAATGCAAAGGAACCGTCTCTTCGGTGCAAAACGAGTTTTTTATGCAATGCAATTCAAAAGCAATAATCTCATCATTGCACAAGATTTTTTGCACGCAAAATGCAATGCAGAATAACTAATCTTATTGCACACGTTTATCCATATTCAATGCAATGCAAAAACACTTACTCTCAGTGCTCAGCGATTTAAAATGCAATGCATTAGAAACCACTAATTTCTTAAATGCACAAAAGGTTTTTGTATGGCAACGCAGGCAAAAGTCTTTTATGCACGAGTTTTTTTCGTATGCAAATGCAATGCAATGCAATGCAAAAGTACTTATCACTTTATTGCACCACGAATTCTTATATGCAAAAAAAAAGCGCTAATATCTTCATTACACGAGATCTTATGCAATGAAAAGGCACTGTATCGTCGGTGCAAAGCGAGTTTTTTATGCAATGCAATGCAAAAGCAATAATCTCCTCATTGCACAAGATTTGCATGCAAATAAAATGCAGAATAACTAATCTTAATGCATTTTTCCGTATTCAATGCAATGCAAAACACGCACTCTCAGTGCAAGGCGATTTAAATATGCAATGCATTAGAAACCACTAATTTCTTGAATGCACAAAAGATTTTTGTATGCAATGCATGCAAATGTTTTCTATGCACGAGTTTTTTCGTATCCAAAGCAATGCAATGCAAAAGCACTTATCTCTTAATTGCACCACGAATTCTTATATGCAAAAAAGCGCTAATTCATTGCACGATATCTTATGCAATGAAAAGGCACTGTATCTTCGGTGCAAAGCGAGTTTTTTATGCAATGCAATGCAAAAGCAATAATCTCCTCATTGCACAAGATTTTTTGCATGCAAATGCAATGCAGAATAAGCGCTAAAATCTTCATTGCACGAGATCTTATGCAATGAAAAGGCACTGTCTCTTCGGTGCAAAGCGAGTTTTTTGTGCAATGCGAGGCAAAAGCAATAATCTCCTCATTGCACAAGATTTTTTGCAAGCAAATGCAATGCAGAATAACTAATCTTATTACACACGTTTTTCCGTATTCAATGCAATGCAAAACCACTCACTCTCAGTGCACAGCGAATTAAATATGCAATTCATTTGAAACCACTAATTTCTTGAATGCACAAAAGATTTCTGTATGCAATGCATGCAAAAGTTTTCTATGCACGAGTTTTTTCGTATGCAAAGCAATGCAATGCAAAAGCACTTATCTCTTTATTGCACCGCGAATTCTTATATGCAAAAAAAAGTGCTAATATCTTCATTACACGAAATCTTATGCAATGAAAAGGCACTGTATCGTCGGTGCAAAGCGAGTTTTTTATGCAATGCAATGCAAAAGCAATAGTCTCCTCATTGCACAAGATTTTTTGCATGCAAATAAAATGCAGAATAACTAATCTTAATGCACACATTTTTCCGTATTCAATGCAATGCAAACACTTACTCTCAGTGCAAGGCGATTTAAATATGCAATGCATTAGAAACCACTAATTTCTTGAATGCACAAACGATTTTTGTATGCAATGCATGCAAATGTTTTCTATGCACGAGTTTTTTCGTATGCAAAGCAATGCAATGCAAAAGCACTTATCTCTTAATTGCACCACGAATTCTTATATGCAAAAAAGCGCTAATTCATTGCACGATATCTTATGCAATGAAAAGGCACTGTATCTTCGGTGCAAAGCGAGTTTTTTATGCAATGCAATGCAAAAGCAATAAACTCCTCATTGCACAAGATTTTTTGCATGCAAATGCAATGCAGAATAAGCGCTAATATCTTCATTGCACGAGATCTTATGCAATGAAAAGGCACTGTCTCTTCGGTGCAAAGCGAGTTTTTTGTGCAATGCGAGGCAAAAGCAATAATCTCCTCATTGCACAAGATTTTTTGCAAGCAAATGCAATGCAGAATAACTAATCTTATTACACACGTTTTTCCGTATTCAATGCAATGCGAAACCACTCACTCTCAGTGCACAGCGAATTAAATATGCAATTCATTTGAAACCACTAATTTCTTGAATGCACAAAAGATTTCTGTATGCAATGCATGCAAAAGTTTTCTATGCACGAGTTTTTTCGTATGCAAAGCAATGCAATGCAAAAGCACTTATCTCTTTATTGCACCGCGAATTCTTATATACAAAAAAAAGCGCTAATATCTTCATTACACGAAATCTTATGCAATGAAAAGGCACTGTATCGTCGGTGCAAAGCGAGTTTTTTATGTAATGCAATGCAAAAGCAATAGTCTCCTCATTGCACAAGATTTCTTGCATTCAAATAAAATGCAGAATAACTAATTTTAATGCACACATTTTTCCGTATTCAATGCAATGCAAACACTTACTCTCACTGCAAGGCGATTTAAATATGCAATGCATTAGAAACCACTAATTTCTTGAATGCACAAAAGATTTTTGTATGCAATGCATGCAAATGTTTTCTATGCACGAGTTTTTTCGTATGCAAAGCAATGCAATGCAAAAGCACTTATCTCTTAATTGCACCACGAATTCTTATATGCAAAAAAGCGCTAATTCATTGCACGATATCTTATGCAATGAAAAGGCACTGTATCTTCGGTGCAAAGCGAGTTTTTTATGCAATGCAATGCAAAAGCAATAATCTCCTCATTGCACAAGATTTTTTGCATGCAAATGCAATACAGAATAAGCGCTAATATCTTCATTGCACGAGATCTTATGCAATGAAAAGGCACTGTATCGTCGGTGCAAAGCGAGTTTTTTATGCAATGCAATGCAAAAGCAATAGTCTCCTCATTGCACAAGATTTTTTGCATGCAAATAAAATGCAGAATAACTAATCTTAATGCACACATTTTTCCGTATTCAATGCAATGCAAACACTTACTCTCAGTGCACAGCGATTTAAATATGCAATGCATTAGAAACCACTAATTTCTTGAATGCACAAAAGATTTTTGTATGCAATGCATTCAAAAGTTTTCTATGCACGAGTTTTTTCGTATGCAAAGCAATGCAATGCAAAAGCACGAATCTCTTAATTGCACCACGAATTCTTATATGCAAAAAAAGCGCTAATATCTTCATTGCACGATATCTTATGCAATGAAAAGGCACTGTATCTTCGGTGCAAAGCGATTGTTTTATGCAATACAATGCAAAAGCAATAATCTCCTCATTGCACAAGATTTTTTGCATGCAAAGGCAATGCAGAATAAGCGCTAATATCTTCATTGCACGAGATCTTATGCAATGAAAAGGCACTGTCTCTTCGGTGTGCAAAGTGAGTTTTTTGTGCAATGCGATGCAAAAGCAATAATCTCCTCATTGCACAAGATTTTTTGCAAGCAAATGCAATGCAGAATAACCTATCTTATTACCCACGTTTTTTCGTATTCAATGCAATGCAAAACCACTCACTCTCAGTGCACAGCGATTTAAATATGCAATGCATTTGAAACCACTAATTTCTTGAATGCACAAAAGATTTTTGTATGCAATGCATGCAAAAGTTTTCTATGCACGAGTTTTTTCGTATGCAAAGCAATGCAATGCAAAAGCACTTATCTCGTTATTGCACCGCGAATTCTTATATGCAAAAAAAAGCGCTAATATCTTCATTACACGAAATCTTATGCAATGAAAAGGCACTGTTTCTTCGGTGCAAAGCGAGTTTTTTATGCAATGCAATGCAGAAGCAATAATCTCCTCATTGCACAAGATTTTTTGCATGCAAATAAAATGCAGAATAATTTAATCTTAATGCACAAATTTTCCGTATTCAATGCAATGCAAAACACTTACTCTCAGTGCACAGCGATTTAAATATGCAATGCATTAGAAACCAATAATTTCTTGAATGCACAAAAGATTTTTGTAGGCAATGTCGTATGCAATGCAATGCAATGCAAAAGTACTTATCACTTTATTTCACCGCGAATTCTTATATGCAAAGCAAAAGCGGTAATATCTTCATTGCACGAGATCTATGCAATGCAAAGGCACAGTCTCTTCGGTGCAATGCGAGTTTTATATGCAATGCAAAAGCAATAATCTTCTCATTGCACAAGATTTTTTGCATGCAAATGCAATGCAGAATAACTAATCTTATTACACACGTTTTTCCGAATTCAATGCAATGCAAAAACACTCACTCTCAGTGCAAGGCGATTTAAACATGCAATGCATTTGAAACCACTAATTTCTTGAATGCACAAAAGATTTTTGTATGCAATGCATGCAAAAAATTTCTATGCACGAGTTTTTTCGTATGCAAAGCAATGCAATGCAAAAGAACGTATCTCTTTATTGCACCGCGAATTCTTATATGCAAAGCAAAAGCGCTATAATATCTTCATTGCACGAGATCTATGCAATGCAAAGGCACCGTCTCTTCGGTGCAAAACGAGTTTTTTATGCAATGCAATTCAAAATAATAATCTCCTCATTGCACAATTTTTTTGCATGCAAATGCAATGCAGAAAACTAACTTTTTGCACACGTTTTTCCGTATTCAATGCAATGCAAAAACACTTACTCTCAGTCTCAGCGATTTAAATACACAATGCATTAGAAACCACTAATTTCTTAAATGCACAAAAGGTTTTTGTATGCATTGCATGCAAAAGTATTCTATGCACGAGTTTTTTCGTATGCAATGCAAAAGCACTTATCTCTTTATTGCACCGCGATGCAAAAGCAACAATCTCATCATTGCACAAGATTTTTTTTGCATGCAAATGCAATGCAGAATAACTAATCTTATTGCCAAGTTTTTCCGTATTCAATTAAATGAAAAAACACACTCTCAGTGCACAGCGACTTTAATGCAATGCAATGCAAAAACACTAATTTCTTCAATGCACAAAAGGTTTTTGTATGCAATAAATGCAAATGTCTTCTATGCACGAGTTTTTCCGTATGCAGTGCAATGCAATGCAAAGGCACTAATCTCTTCGTTGCACAGCGAAATTTTATATGCAATGGAAAAGCGCTAATTCTTAAATCCACAACGCTTTCTATGCAATGGAAAGGTACTGTCTCGTCGATGCACAGCGAATTTTTAATGCAATGCGATGCAAAAGGACTAATCTCTTCAATTTCTGACCAAATACGAATCCACAGAAGGTTTTTGTTTTTGTTTGTTTTTGTATAAAATCCTTCTGATATTAAATGGCCAGAAATATGTGTGAATTTTTGAATACATTTTTTGGCCAAGGAGTGTTTGAACTTTAAATGTATAAACAGACTTGTGACTTTTATGGTGTTTCTTCAGAAGTTCAAGCATGACTTTTGGAGAGAAAAAAACTGACCCTGGATTTTGTGAACTTGACCTTTCTATGCATACCAATAGACTCCTTCTGTTGTTTCATACGTAGTTCAAGAATGAAGTTTTGAATTTATTTTTACCAGTGTTGAACTTGAACTTTCCATAGACTAATAGATTCCCTCGTTCAAGGATGAACGTTTGAACTTATTTTTGCCTAAGAGTATTTGAACTGGAACTTTCTATATACGAATAGAATCCTTCTGTAGTTTCATCAGTAGTTGAAGGATGACTTTTTTTGAAAAATAAAAATTCTGACCCTGGATCCTATGAACTTGAACTTTCTATAAATAGTAATAGATTCATCAGTATTTCAAGAATGAAGTTTTGAATTTATTTTTACCAGTGTTGAACTTGAACTTTCTATATATACTATTAGATTCCCTCGTGCAAGGATGAACGTTTGAACTTATTTTTGCCTAAGAGTATTTGAACTTGAACTTTCTTTATAAGATAGAATCCTTCTGTAGTTTCATCAGTAGTTGAAGGATGAGTTTCTTTTAAAAATTCTGACCCTGGATCCTATGAACTTGAACTTTCTATACATAGTAATAGATTCATCAGTATTTCAAGGGTGAAATTTTGAACTTATTTTTTTAAAAGAGTCATTAAACTTGAACTTTCTTACTAATAGATTCTTACTAATAGATTCCCTCGTTCAAGGATGAACTTTTGAAATTATTTTTGCCTAAGACTATTTGAACTTAAACTTTCTATGTACAAATAGAATCCTTCTGTAGATTCATCAGGAGTTGAAGGATGACTTGTTTTGAAAAATTACAATTCTGACCATGGATCCTATGAACTTGAACTTTCTATACATAGTAACAAATTCATCAATAGTTTAAATGTATAAACTCACTTATGGCTTTATGGTGTTTCTTCAGGAGATTAAACATGACTTTTTGAAAAAAAAAATCTGAGCCTGGATTCTGTGAACTTGACCTTTCTATGCATACCAATGAAACAACGCATGAAACAACCTTCTGTTGTTTCATGCGTGGTTCAAGAATGAAGTTTTGTATTTCTTTTTACCAGAGTGTTTGAACTTGAACTTTCTATATAGATTCCCTCGTTCAAGGAAGAACTTTTGAACTTATTTTTGCCTAAGAGTATTTAAACTTGAACTTTCTATACACAAATAGAATCCTTCTGTAGTTTCATCAGGAGTTGAAGGATGACTTTCTTTTGAAAAAAAAAAAAATTCTGACCCTGGATCCTGTGAACTTGAACTTTCTATACATACTAATAGATTCCCTCATTCAAGGATGATCATTTGAACTTATTTTTGCTTCAGACTATTTGAACTTGAATTTTCTATATACAAATAGAATCCTTCTGTAGTTTCATCAGGAGTTGAAGGATGACTTTATTTTGAAAAATAAAAAATCTGATCCTGGATCCTATGAAATTGAACTTTCTATAAATAGTAATAGATTCATCAGTAGTTCAAGTGTGAAATTTTGATTACATTTTTTTGGCCAAGGAGTGTTTGAACTTTAAATGTATAAACTCACTTATGGCTTTATGGTGTTTCTTCAGAAGTTCAAACATGACTTTTTGAAGAAAAAAATCTGAACTTGAACTTTCTATACATATTAATAGATTCATCAGTAGTTCCAGTGTGAAATTTTGAATACATTTTTTTGGCCAAGGAGTCTTTGAACATTAAATGTAATAAACAGATTTATGACTTTTATGGTGTTTCTTCAGAATTTTCAACATGACGTTTTTAAAAAAAAAAAAAAAAAAAAAAAACTGACCCTGGATTCTGTGAACTTGACCTTTCAATGCATACCAATAGACTTGTTCTGTTGTTTCACATGTAGTTCAAGAATGATGTTTTGAATTTACTTTTACCAGAGTGTTTGAACTTGAACTTTCTATATATACTATTACAGGGGTCCTCAATCTCAGCCCTGGAGGGCCACTGTCCTGCACAGTTTAACTCCAACCCCAATCAAACACACCTGAAACAGCTAATCAATACATATAAAGGCAATGATTAGCATTGATTAGCTGGTTTAGGGGTGTTTGATTGGGGTTGGAGCTAATCTCTGCAGGGCAGTGGCCCTCCAGGGCCGAGATTGGGGGCCCCTGTACTAATAGATTCCCTCATTCAAGGATGAACTTTTGAAATTATTTTTGCCTAAGACTATTTGAACTTGAACTTTCTATATACAAATAGAATCCTACTGTAGATTCATCAGGAGTCGAAGGATGACTTTTTTTGAAAAAAAAAAAACATTCTGATCCTGGATCCTATGAACTTGAACTTTCTATACATAGTAATAGATTCATCAGTAGTTCAAGTGTGAAATTTTGAGTACATTTTTTGGCCAAGGAGTGTTTGAACTTTAAATGTATAAACTCACTTATGGCTTTATGGTGTTTCTTCAGAAGTTCAAACATGACTTTTTGAAGAAAAAAATCTGAACTTGAACTTTCTATACATATTAATAGATTCATCAGTAGTTCCAGTGTGAAATTTTGAATACATTTTTTGGCCAAGGAGTCTTTGAACATTAAATGTAATAAACAGACTTATGACTTTTACAACACAGTCTCACCCCTACTCGTCAAATGTTGCCGAACGGTCAAGGGACCCTGACGTCAGCTGTTGACGCACAGGGTACCCCTAAATCGGCATTTTTCGACGTACTGGGTAATCCACTGATTTCAATGAGAAACCTAGGACGTCATAAACAGACGTGTTGGGCATGTGCATGTTATCGTCATGATGGAATTTATTGGGTTATAATTTTTCCATTATGACATGTTGGAGTGTGATTCTCAATTTAATCAGTCAGCACAATTGTATTTACATTTATTTACGCTATGATACACGTTTGAAACAGTAGTCAAACCCCACCCCGCCCTAAACCTACCCATTTGCGTATTATATTATATAATACACAGGCTGTAACAGACAACAGGCACACTTTATTGAAAAAGTCCAACTATTCCGAGGCCAAACGATTGAATTGTGCGAAGAAAAGACCCAAAAGCAATCACCGTCTCTATCCGCGGCGCGCGGCGCGCGGCCCGCGCCC